>NW_015164674.1:983915-1015438 GCF_001447785.1 Gekko japonicus
GAGCAGAGGTCCATCAGTGGCTATTAGCCACAAGGTATAGATAGGGACTCTGGGGCAAGTGATGCTCTGTCTTCTTGGTGCTTGGGCGGGGGGTGTCAACAGTGGGAGGGTTTCTAGTGTCCTGGCTCCACTGGTCAACCTCCTGATGGCACCTGTTATTTTTGGCCACTGCGTGACAGAGTGTTGGACTGGAGGGGCCATTGGCCTGATCCAACATTGGCTTCTCTTATGTTCTTATAGGAACTCTCAGTCTGGGGCAAGGGGTGCTCTGTATTCTTGGTGCTTGGGGGGGTCAACAGTGGGAGGGCTTCTAATGTCCTGGCCCCACTGGTGGACCTCCTGATGGAACTGGTATTTCTGGCCACTGTGTGATACAGAATGTTGGGCTGGATGGGCCTTTGGCCTGATCCAACATTGGCGTCTCTTATGTTCTTATCACTTGCCATAGCCTGAGAGTTCCTATCTATACCTTGTGGCTAATAGCTACCGATGGACCTTTGCTCCAAATGTTTCTCCAATTCCCTCTTGAAGCCGTTGTTGGATCCCCAAGCATCGAGAATAAATCCACGTTTCAAAGAAAGTAAAGTTTATTTCAAAGCATTGGAAAGATACTCAAACACGTTCTTTGTTAGAACTGAACACAAGCAGTTAGGGCAGACATGATAAAGGGATTCAAGTTAGATACACAACCAATGGATAACGTTCCCGCTGGCGGGCAGGAGAAAACGGTTGCTTGCTCAAGTCTTGGGAACCAGGCGAACAGTAGACAAAACACAGGTGCAGTTCACAGGCTTGATAAGTAAGAAGCTAACAGCGAAGCATACTCTCCCCCTCACATCCTCCAGTTGTTTTACTTTGGCATTACAGCAGGGAAAACACATAGGCCAGCTGGCAGGGACAGGGATCACATATGTACAAGCAGAAGTTACACAGAACACCATGGCAGCTTGCTGACACCAGGCTGCTGCCTCCTTGCCCGCCCCCTCCCCTGATTGGTCAATTGTGTAGTTCAGAGTTCTGAGGTAAAACCTGCCTGCTTGCACCCACCTCCCTCTGATTGCTCAGCTGTGGATCTCAGTGTTCTGAGGTAAAAACCCAGTTAGAAGAGACTGCAGACAGTTGAGGACAGTTACAGAAATCAGCTATTCAAGACTCCTGAATAGACATTTTTCAAAAAAGCCAGCATGGCAATTGAATTAATGAATATTTATGGGGAGATAGTAAAGGATCTGTGTGCCTCACTGAGGGGCAGTACCCTTTATGTGACTTTCATTGATTTTAAGTCATCATTCGATCTTATCCCATGAGCTAGACAATGGAGTAAATCTCTGAGGAGTCCAATATAGACAGACAGCTATAATTCTTATCTGATGCCTATACAAAAACACTTGGTTATGGGTTAATTGTAACTGTGTTGGATGTCTAACAGTCTCTGTTCCTACTTATAATGCTGTTAATCAGGACTGTTTTCTGGCTAGAATATGGTTAAAAGTTTATTTGACCCACCTATCATCCTCTCAAATTGGTCTCTACTTTCAACTTTACATTACGCAGATGATGCAGTAGTGCTCTCTTGTACCAATATAGGTTTAGGACTCCTGAATAGGGGTGTGCATATTTTTTTTACCAGCATGGCATTCAGATCCAGAATTTTTCGGAAATTCCAAAATTTATCAGGTCCAACAGACCTGAACTGAAAAATGCTGGTAAAAAAGAGAGAACCAAAATCATTAGTAATTTGACCATATGAGGCATATGCAAGCTTCTTCATGGATAAAGTCCTGTTGCTCTGCTGTAACCTCACCACCAATGTTGATACAGTAAAGGAATTGGAGGCCCCTTGGCCATTTTTAGTTTTGGTATCTGACAACTTCAGCTGGCTCTCCCATGCCAATGTTGACAGGATCCTGTATGAGTTAGGCCAACCACATGCCTCTTAGACGCATGTCCCTCATGGCTGGTAAAAGCTGGCACTGAGAGAATATGGACTTTATCAATCTCTCCCTGGAGTCCGGAGTCTATCCAGCAGGGTTGAAAGAGGTTGTGATGGTAACACTCCTGAAAAAACCACCCCTGGATCCTACAGATCCTTCCAGTTACTGCCCAGTTTCAAATTTGTTTCTGGGAAAGATTGTTGAAAGAGCAGTAGCTGAGTAGCTCCAGAGCTTCCTGGATGACGCATCAGCACTGGACCCATTCCAGTCCGGTTTTTGCCCCAGTCACAGGACAAAGACAGTGCTGGTCGCCCTTATGGATGATCGCTGCAGACCACTGGATTGAGGCAGGTCGTTGTTTCTTTTTGAATACAAAATAGTGTTCTGTTTTGAATTTGAAAGTGGTACAGTCTAGACCCAGGTTTACCAGATCTGTGAGAACTAGGCTGGAGAGTTCTGTGGCACCATAAAGCTTAATATTGTATCTTTCTAGTTCCACATTTCTAAATCTAAACAATCTAACATGATTATATTTAACATAATATACAGTGCAAACCGCCTGCAGTCACCAGGGCTGCATAAAAGGTAAAACGGAAGGCACACACCCTGTCCATGTATTACCCTGAGGGACTTGCTCCCTCCAAACTCTCCAGCCTTTTTCTACCATGACTCCGCAAGCTCTTTCTTTAGAAGATTCAATCCTGCCATGATATATCTCCAAAGTCTGCTGTTACCAATATAGGAAGCCAACTGGTTGGCCATGAATGTCTCTCTTTTCCCAACTTTCTTCAGTTGAGCCAACAGGATCTCTCTGGGAGTATCCTGCCTGGTCACTGAGTGGTGGATTTGGTTCTTTTCAAACCTTGCTGACTATAATAGGGAACAAGTAGACAAGGTGTCATCACTTTATCAAGCCACAGAGGAAAAGAAAGAGCATGTGCATAGATCTTGACTGCGGTAGTTGTACGTTTGCTTAATTAGAAAATACCAGAAATGTATATGTCTGGTATTTTCTCAGTTTATTTACTGGACAGAAAGGAAAAATACTGGACTGTCCAGTTTTCTATAGTGGACTGTGCCAGTTTCCACCTGGCAATCCTATTTCCACATGTGCAATGTTCTTTACTGAATCTTAAAATAAACACCAAGAAACCAAGTGCCATGCTAAATTCACTGACTACCATTGGGCCATATACATATACATACATACATATCAGAACACAGAACACAAAACAAGATTTAGGCTAGAATTTAAGATCATCACAGTGACAATACTCAGGCCATGCAGAGAAGTATAGGAACTAGATCAACATATACACTGGAACATTAATTAACTCCCCTCAAAATTTAATGCCTCACTTTCATTAACACAATTATTAATTACTCTAATTATAAAAAATAACAGTAATCACTAACAGTAGTTAATTCAAGAGGTGGGGAGATGAAAAAATTCTTAGCTGGTCCTGTCCCCCTTGCCTACTATAGACAAGCTGATCCTAGTCCAGAACAGCAGGACATGACTGGGTGTGGAAGAACCCAAATAATACTAAAAAATGGATGGAGCATTCCTACAACTAATGGAAATGATTTTTTTTTTAAATGAAACAAGATACAACAAAAATATAACAAAAATATCTCTTCCTAGAGTTGTACTGTTATCATCTATTCTTATTTGGGAATGAAATATATATATATAAATACTTTCAATTCGAACTCCCTGCCTCATCAACTGCCTTTGTGAAATATTGATCCTGTGTCACTTCCTCTATATTCTCCAGCAATCTCACCAATCAAGGTGAGGTCAAAATTTAATGCTCCCAGCACCAGAGATTACAAGATTACTCATTGTGACAGGGATCTCAGATTTCCGCAGTATTTTTACTCTTTCTATATGTACTTATTCATTTTTGTTTAAAAATGAATTAAAAATGAATAAAATTTAAAAATGTTTAAAGCTCTGATCAGACGAATAGTTGAACGTGATTACCGTACCTGATCAGACGAATAGTTGAACGTGATTACTGTACCTGTTAGCCAAAAGCTGAGACCTTGTTCCAGAGGGAGATGTTAAATAAATTGCCAGGTCACCCCGTCGTGGGTGCATTATAGTGATACGCACAACAACATGTTCCAGGTAGATCACATGGTGATTGGGATTATCTGCACAGCCTGTGGCTTTATATATTGAGCGAACTCCATTATCTGGTCCATTACGAATGCTATCTGGTCGTATTGTTCTGTTTCAAAAACAACAACACGGTAGCCAATGAATAACAGATAATGTGCTGTTATAACTAACAAATATGCTTTGAAAATGTATATTTAATTTTGGTGATTCAGAAATTAATAGATTTAACATATATTTTATTAAAAATGCCCGGGTTTCTTTCCAAAGCTTTGCTGTATTCTTCTTTCTGTTCTTTGAAGTTTATGACAGTAGTACTACTAACTAAAGGATAAGCATTATTACATGAAAAAACGAATTAATGAAAAATATACTTTAGTTAAAATAATTCTGGATTCCAGAATACATTTTTCAATTTCCCCCCCAAATTTTCTTATTAAAAGTGACATGCTCCTAATCTAAAAATATGTGATGACACAAAGAGGTCATAAACTACTATATGTACTTCCAAAACGTTTCACTGCAGTTTCATTATCACCCATGAAAAGAGTAATTTACTTTCAAGTTCTCAAAAGAAGAGAAAGAATGGATAGCACAAATCTAATGGGCTAATATTATTGTACAGACATACTTATTAAAATAAGAAAATATCAGAAAAGACTTAGGCAATGCATATCAAATGATGATAACAACTTTTACATGGTAGTTTGGTTATCTGAAACAACTATATAAACTTCCATGGATAGCTTTCTTATCATGTAGGTACAGTATTTGTCCAAGGAAGAAAGCTTATTAATACTAAGGTAAAGTTAACATCTGGGCCTTCAAAGAATAGAGGAGGTTGGTGGAATCAAAAGCAATCTGCCCTAACCCTGCTTATCAAGAAAACAAAAGTTTAAAAAAACTCTGAATTAAGCAAAATGTTGTCTATCTTCCATAAGTTTCTATAAGCTCAGCCTGGGGAGCAAAGGCCCTGCTGAACTGGAAGGGGGTGAGGGCCAGTGTTGCAAGAGGGCCGCCCACTCAGGCAGGAGCAGCCAGCCAGGCTGTGGGGATCCCTTGTGGAGGGAGGGAAGCCTTCAGACATGCACCCTGCAGAGGCAACCATTGGGCAGGTGTGATGAGGCAGGCACAGGCATGCCAGCTCTCCAGCCCTTGTTCGGACCAGCTCCTGAGCCGCTGGGAAAGAGGCTTGGCCTCCTTTTCCTTCCTGCCACACAGGTGCCTATGTCACTTCTGGGTGACGTGGTGATGTAGTGATACAGGCATATGCCCCCCTCCACCAAAATCTTTCTGACTATGGGGCTGAGAAGAGTCCTGCTGGCTACAACCAGCCATGTAACTCTAAAGCAGGAGCGGTTTGCCCTGCAATGTTAGGTGTTCAGGCCAGTTGCTCCAGGGCTTGGTGGTCACAAGAAAGGGATAGGCTGAGCCAGGGGACTACATCATGAATGCACTCTACCCTTCCCTATTTAAAGTGAGCCCTTCAGTGGTTGGTGGCATTTTTTCCTCAATCTGCCCCTGCTTGCATTCAGTTGTTACAGGGTTTTATGCACATTGTTATTTGTAATTGTTACAGCTGTGTGGTGGTTTGGGCATTGGGACAGATCCTTTTGGGGGGGAGGTGGTGTCTGTGCGCCCACCTCCTCTGGGTAGAGGACTCCCTTAAGGAGTCTTGGGGGGTGGAGCATTAAGTGGCATGCTCAGGCGGGGGCTGCTGGCTGGCTCTCAACTCCAGGGGCAGTGGCCAATGCTCACGTGGGACCCTGGAAATCCACCATTCTGTGGTGTTACTCCTCAGCAGGCGGGCTGTCTGATGCTGGATCCATCCCATGCTGTGCCTATGCCCTTGCTCTGTATCCAATAAAACTGTGGCCTACTTTCACCCAAATCTGATGTCATGGCTTTCCTTCTCACATACCGCCCCCCATTTATAGCCTCAAGGATCCCACAGCACAGAGGCACTGTGCCCCATACAAAGAGAGATGTAAACATCTTAAATATGTACACATTTCCGGAATAACAGAAAACTAATTGGATAGCTTTCTAACCTAAAACATAATTTGATGCAAGAAGTTTATTGAGAAACAGGGACAATTAAATCACACAGTACACAAAGAGTTTATTTTACCAAGATGAAGGCTTGGTAGGATAAACATTAGGGCCACATAGGGTTGCCAAGTCAGAAGCGGTGATGGAGTGGGGGAGTCCAGCACTGCTTTGGGAGTGCGCACGCACGCGCAAAGCATGCCGCAACCCCATTACCCGGAAGTGACGCAACCATGCCGGGCACACTGGGGGCGGGGCCACGACCTTCTGAGGGAAAACCATAGAGTTTTCCCTCGGATGACTATGGCCCCGCCTCCAGTGTGCCCAAGTCACTTCCGGGTGACGTGCACGTCGTGTGCTTTGGGGGTGGGGTTCCCCCGGGGCCCGATCTGCCAGCAGTGGGGAACGGGCCTCTGGGGCGGGGGTTTCCCCGCCCCCCGGGGGGACTTGGCAAGCCTAGGGCCACACATGGTGATGTGGGTTTGGGTATGACCTAAAGTGGCTTATGCTGCTACTTTATATATCTTGAATCCAAAATTTAACAGGTGCTCCTTAGGCAAGTGTGCTGCTACCCTGGATCCCTACCTATTCTCCTAAATTGATTGCTGGCCTGGAATTGTCATGACAGCATTTGGTTAGTTGGTCTGCACACCAGCGGTTTTAAATTATTGAACTAGTGGTTTTATATATTTACTGCATTTTATTGTATTGTATTATTACTTACATTGTAAGCTACCTTGAGTTCCTACTATAAGGTAGAAAGGTGGCTAATAAATGTTTTAAATGTAATTAAAATGGGATCCTTGCTCGTTTTCTCTAAAGTTTAGCTGGCAGAGGATTCAAACCTCCTAGCCAAGAGTGTCCTTCTGGGATACTAGAGGAGACTAACTAGATTGTTCCACTAGTTTCCTCAATGGTGGTACCCACCAAGGAGTCCGTGTGCTTTCCAAACTGGCAGGAACCCAAATTTACAAACACAACCTACAGTAAACCCTTTTCTATCTAGCATTTGATTATCTAGAATATTCAGTTAATCGGCACTCCCTGGAGGGCAAGCTCTTCCCCTTGGCCACCATACGCCTGTGTATGCTCCAGCTGGCCAGCTTGATGTCCTAGCCATTGCTGGATTTCTGCCAGCTGGTGCTGCCAGTATATGTCATCTTTGGGTGCAGTGTTTCCTCTAAGCTGAGTTATTTTGACCTAGCTCACAGTTTTTAGTTTCTGGCTCACACAGTTTTGTCTTAGGTAAGGAAAGATGGCTCCAATCAAATATAATACCCTCTATAAAGGAAATTAAAATTAAAGTTCTGGAAATAGCTGAAATGGACAGAATAAATATGGAACTTAAGCAGAAATCGGAAGATGAGTATTGGGTAAAATGGGGAGAAGTATATAAATGGCTAAACTTAAGGAAAATAGATCTGGATGAGAGTTAGGTTAGCTAGCATGAGGGACAAGTAAAAAAATACATGTGTAAATGCATTGTGTATGTAAAAGAATATTGGATACTAAGAGTTATTTCTTTTTTTTAAATTTCTGTTATTCTAATATGATAACTGTTAGAAAATGTAAAGATATATCTTCTTGTAGGGAGGTATATAAATAAGTGTTAAACGATGTAATGATACTGTAAAATAACAAAATAAAAAGATTTACCAAAAAAAAAAGGAAAGATGGCTCCAGAGCAAACTAATTTATGCAGTAGCCAAATTGCTCGCTCACAACTTTAATGCCAGTAGCTCATAAAGTAGAATTTTTGCTTAGAGGGAGCATTGCTTCCTTTCTCCTGCTGGGAGGCAAGGTCTGCTGGAGGACTGTTGGACAGTTTGCCTGCTTGGCTGCCTGTGGTGTACGATGGCTCTGTAAACTGACACAAAAGGTGCTGTCCGGTGTGGGAGATGGTCCCTGTAAATGACTCTGGAAAGGGGTGGGGCACAGCAATACTTCTGAGTATCTGGAACATTTGCTTATCCAGCAACAGCCATTCCCAGTGAGTGCCAGATCAGAGCTTTTTCTGTACTATGTACAACCGTAATATGTCAGCAAAGGTTTTCAGTAAGTATTACTTTATTTGACGATCTGTGTTCTCAACACACACATGCTGGGGAGGAACAGTTGTCCATTTTTCTGCTTCCTTCACCATCGCTTCAGCATCCATTAATCCAAATCCATATAGGTGGCTAACTGAAATAAAAGAAAAATTGTTACAATCACAAAATAATTCTTTGACCTTTAGATAATACAATAGCCATTACAGTCACTGCCTATATTCCTAATTCCTGTGACCCAAACTTGCCTTGGTTCCATACCAGAGATGCAAAGGTGTGTGTGTGGGGGGAAATCCTAGAAAAAGTCGGGGCGGGGACAAGAACTCTTTTTCCAGTTAATTTTGGGGAACACTGAAAAAGAACCTCCTATGAAATTTTGTCTTTTGGAATGAGTGACATGCTTTTAAAGGTAAGGTTTACCCACTCAAAATGTGTAGTATGAATATTTTAATGTCAGATATTCTACAGCAATAGAGATGTACAACCAGAGACTTGCTAAGGTCTTGCAGGGGGGCATCTCATATTCCCCTCCCCCAGTATTTCCTTTTTCATCTGCATGAAAACCCCCATAGCTTCTCCTCTTCTCCTGATTTCTTTTCTCTTTTCCATGTATCCACCATCCTATTTTATCTGCCTCCATCTTTAGTTTTCCTTCCTTCATTCCCCTGGGCACCCTCTACCCAGGGAAACTATGGTCTAGTTGCATGGAACTCACAGCTGGGCCAGGCCCAGCATCACAGCAGGGAACCTGCAAGGACTTGGAGGGGGCACCTTATTTTCAATGGTATCTCCTTCCCCACGCCCCCCCACTTTCCCTCCTCCCAGCAACTCCTGTACCCTCACCTTTCCCTGCTTCCTTCTGTCTTTCCCACCTACCAACCAACCTTCCTTTTATCTGCCTCCCATCTCCAGCTATATTTATTGTTTAATTATTCTATTTATACCCTGCCTTTCTGTGACAGTTAGGACATCTTAGCCTTTCTAAGCCTTAGCTGATTTCCAAATTGACCTCTGACGGACTCACGTTAGCCCTCAGTGTACTTTAGCCTTGTGAAATATATCTGCATTTCTAAAGAACAGCTATCTGTGTACTGCTGAGGTCCACATGTCTGCTGGTGGGAAACAGCCTTGTTTCCTGTTACTTTGCAAATATAAACATGATAAGATGTTTTGAGAACATTTACTAATTTTTACTGGCTTTTGTCTACAACAATGATGGAATAGTTTTGAGGGGAAGAAAAAAATGATGCCAACGAGAGTGTTCTGACTTAACCATACTTGTTCATACTTGTTCCTCGTCCTTCAATTTTTTAAAACAATTTTTAAAAGGACACATTTCAAGCCCTCTTTGTTTTTATTGTAGGAGAGTTAATTCTCTATTGAATTCTAATCAACACACCACACTGGCTTTTGTTATGTGGTTGCTGTTGAACAGTAGCAAGTAGCACTCCTGGGTAAATCATGCAAGTCACATGGTATTAAGTTGGTCAGTGGTTGCTGCCAGGCCTGGCCCAGATGGCCAAACAGCCCTGGAAAGTGCCCTGCCTCCCCCCATGCCTTTCACTGACAAAAACCAGACTGGCAACACTGTTGTGATTGACTAGCAATAGTAGAGAGAGCACTAGTTCCTTAAAGCTATAGGCATTGCTTCTATTATTGGGGGGGGGGGTTTACTCCCCGCTGTGTTTCTTTTATTTTTAATTTTTCTGCAAACCTGCAACTTTTTTTCCTGGAATTTGCCTGTGTGTGGCTCCAATCACTGGATTTCAGTATCCACAGATTTGGTCACGTTGAAATTTAGATATACTTATATTCTGTAGCCATGTACAATATTTGTGATGACACTTTTTATTTTAAAAAGTTATATGTTAACTTTCCAGATACCTGCTTGAGGTGGCACGTGAAGTAAAATAATACAATACAATAATAGCATAACATTATTAATAAACAAGGCATACAATAAGTGAGGTTATTTAAATTTCTCAAATAAATGTGACAATTTCCATCATATTTAGTATACTATGTGTGCATGAAGACATTGTTTTCACTGCTAAAATGTTTAACTTTAATATATTGTTAGTATAGGAGACTATTTCTATCCAAATAATACATTTCCTTTTGCTTACTACAAAATTTGGTTTCTATTTTTAACTTCTCAGATGGCAAAAACAAAGATATTTGGATGCACTAAGGTAGCATGGGGTGCAGCTTGGGTTTATTTGTAATGTGCTAAGACACTGGAAACACAATCCTAAAACCAATCTCTAACAGTGCAATCCTGGGGGGGGGGCAGGACCCTACCTCTGGGCCACTGACCTGGGTGCTGAGCAATGACACATGGTAGCTGAACCTTTTCCCTGCAGGAGCAGATCGCCTTGACACAGCTGAAGAAGTCCCCTCCCCAATGGCTGCCAGAGTGTACGTGAGGGAGAAAGAGGAGAGGAAGGACAGGATACAGGGGCCCATGCTGCATTGAAGCACTTGAGGAGGTGCTCACTGTGCTGCATGGCAGCCCTTTTTGTGAGTCAGCTGGCCTGAGGCAAGGAGTGGAGAGTACATGGTGAGGTGCTGCTAGAAGGTAAGGGGTTTTTTTTTTTTGGTCTTTCTGCCTTTTGCCTTTCCTAGATGCTGTGTGAGAAGCTGAGGGTGAGTGGGTTCTCTGGAGCTTACCAGAGAGTGGTTCTGTTCTGTTGGGGGCTAATTGTGTGTTGGGGGCTGCTGGGGGCTGAGTTAGTTGCTGTTGATTGCTGTTGATTACAAGCCACACCCCCTACTGTGCTGAGCTCTGCTGTGCTTGGCAGGAAGTGACCTTTTGAAATAAAAGGCCAGAGGGAGAGGTGACTCAGCTGGCCTGAGGCAAGGAGTGGAAAGCACATGGTGAGGTACTACTAGAAGGTAAGGGTTTTTTGTCATTCTGCCTCTTGCTTTTCCTAGCTGCAGCATGAGAAGCTGAGGGTCAGTTGGTTCACTGGAGCTTGCTAGAGTGTTGTTCTGTTTAAATTCTGTTTGGGGCTAATTGTGTGTTGGAGGCTGCTGGGGGCTGAGTGAGCTGCTGTTGATTGCTGTTGATTACAAGCCACACCCCCTACTGTGCTGAGCTCTGCTGTGCTTGGCAGGGAGTGACCTTTTGAAACAAAGGGCTCCTTCTTGCCAAAGGTGTGAGCCTTGGTGCGAGGGGTAAAGGGCTCTTGGCCTGAGGATTTGCCTGAGGGCCCTGAAACTCTGCTAAGAGTACTCTTGGAATATACTTGGATGGCAATGATGTTGACTGAAGGCCCCTTTCCAGTCACCTGCATGGAGTGTGCCATGTTTGTTTTCCTCCCGGAAGAGAAGACGGACTTCACTTGCCAGAAGTGTAAGCTGGTCAGGCTTTTGGAGGAGAACATTCAGACCCTGCAGGAGAGGATCACCACCCTTCAGGAAATCAAGGAAGGGGAGGATTTTATTGACAAGAGCCTGGGAACTCTGCAAACACATGAAGAAGAAAGTCAAGGAGAAGAAGGAAGTGTCGATCTCCCTTCTGAGCCTCCTCTCAGTTCTACAGTACAAACCCGAAGACGCCGACTAAGACGACACTCTGGTCCACTGGAGCTCAAGAATCGTTTTGAGGTGCTTGAGAGGGTGACAGAGATGAGAGTGGAAGGAGAGCCACAAAGACCTGGAAAAGGGAGTGAAGAGGACATGGTGCTGCACAGAAGTGGAAGGAAACAGAAAGTGGTGGTCGTCAGTGACTCTCTGCTCAAGGGTATGGAACATAATGTGTCCAGGCCAGATCCCCTACTCTGAGAGATGTGTTGCTTACCTGGGGCCAGAATTCAGGATATTACAGACCGACTACCAAAACTGATAAGACCTACTGATCAGTACCCGTTTGTACTGGTTCATGTGGGGACGAATGACATGGCTGCAAATACCATCACAAAATTTAAAGAGGACTATGAAGCTCTTGGAAGGCAGGTGAAGGCATTAGGAGCACAGGTGGTGTACAAAGAGAACAGACTATACTCGAGGTGAATCTTTGGCTGAGATGGTGGTGCCAGCAGGAGCACTTTGGGTTGTGGGACCATGGGATAAATTTTCTTAGAGAAGGCCTTCTAGCACATGAGGGGCTTCACCTCTCAAGGTCAGGGAAGAAAACGTTGGGAAAGAACCTGGAGAGCTTACTCAGGAGAGCTTTAAACTGAAGCCGCAAGGGGAAGGGGATGATCAACATGGGAACTTCAATGAAAAAGTGAAAACAGTGGGGGCCCACCTGGGTAGGACAGGTCAAACAAAGGTACAAGGCTACAAGTGCCTATATACCAATGCCTGTAGAATGGGTAATAAGAAGGAAGAGCTTGAGATTCTCTTGCAAACAGAGGGCTATGATATAATAGGAATCACTGAGACTTGGTGGGATGATTCTCATGACTGGGATGTGGTAGTGGATGGGTATGAGTTATTCAAGAAAAACTGGAAGGGTAGAAGAAGAAGGAGAGTGGCGCTGTATGTGAAGAGTGGGCTAGAATGTTAGGAAGTTCTGGAGAATGTGGTTGACAAACTTGTGGAAAGTATATGGGTAGAGATAAGGGGAGGTAGGACAAAGTGTATTGTTGCTGGAGTCTGCTACAGACCGCCAGACACAGGGACAGGAAATGGATGCTGCCCTCCTTGAACAGATTGGTAGAGTATCCAGACATCAGAACCTTATAATTATGGGAGACTTCAACTTCCACGATGTGTGCTGGGAGACAGGAACAAGAATCACGCAACTTCCTGACCTGTCTGGCTGACAACTTCCTTTTTCAAATGGTGAAGGAAGCTACAAGGGGCTCAGCCATACTGGACGTAATATTAACCAAAAGGGAAGAATTGATAGACAGGGTGAAGGTGGTGGGGACCTTAGGGGGAAGTGACCATGTCTTCCTTGAATTCCAGTTGCTAAATAAATAATTGCATACATAGACAAATATGAAAATGTGCCAGCATATACAGTAATGCACCTGCATATATAATAATGTGTTTACATATACAACAGTTTGGCTTGTATGACAGTGGTTACAAGTCTAGAATGTTACCATTCTACATCTGACATTTTACAATATACGTCAACAATAGAACAATACTTATGAGTGGATACTGGCAGAATGCCTGGGTAAATCAAACTGTAGAATTCTTTCAGAGCATCTTGGACCAGACCTTAATAAAATTTTAAAAGAAAATACTGGAAAACTATAAGGATTTAAGTTCATCACATATCTGGTTTATTTGAATTATGTATGTTACATGAAGCTCACTACAGTGAAGCTTTGAGTGTGTGTGCGTAACATATTACGTTGTTCAGAAATTTCCTCTCCCCCGTGTCTGGAGTTAGACTGTAAACTCTTTGGTGAAGCAGCCTTACATTTTAGAGTAGTTAGTGCAAAATCACTATTTACATTGCTAAGTATATCAAAAAGGGCACATCATTTATAGAATTCTGATTCATAAAACTGAATATTGCGTGCTGGTAGACTTGTATACACATGCAGTGAATATACTTATTTCATTTCTCTTTTCAAGCAGTTTGCAGAAGAAACAACCACTACTCTGCAAACTTTAAGAAACCTAATTTTTCACTTCAGAGAGAGTATTAACCAAGGTTGTAGCTCCTGTGCTAATTTCCCATGATTGATAACACACTTAACATTTCAAAACTTACTTTTTGTGACCAGGAAAGAGAATGAGTGAAATATAACCCTCCATTTTAAAAATGTGTGCATCTACTCCCCCCCTCTTGAAAAACCTTTCTATCCAAACCAAAACAGTCAGGGGTGCTGCTAAGGACTTCCATATGGAAATGTTCCAGACAGCTGATATTTGGCTGTCTTCAATGCCTGCACTTCAAAGTCCCTGATTAAATGGGTTTGGCCAGCAGCTGCAGGTACAGAGACAGGCCCATCATTTTCACAGACTAAATAATAACAATTTGGGAAAACATTACAGCGTTAAGTAGCAGATCCACTGAAACTTAAAAGAAAAAAATGTGTTAATCCACTGTTCCCATACCATTAAAACATTCTCTCTGTTTAAGTGCTACATAGGTTGCCCTCATTGTTTTTGTGCCTGACATTAATACATTCTAGATCCTCCATGAATACTCTAAGATTACTTAGACCCGAACTAGTTGTTACAAACTGCATGAGTTTGCCATGGAGAGTTGCAGTTATATTGCAGTTTTTGGTGGCAACTCGTACATAAGAAGACAGCAGGGCCTGATTTGGATTAGGACCACTGCACAGAAGAAGGAAGAATTCCTGCTTTCTCTCCTGTGCTGTCTTCAGTAGCTGAAATGACTGGGGGGGGGAGGCTGCAGGGAGGATTGTGATTTGATCTGTGGGGAACCCTAATGTGCAAGCATTCAATGCATGTGGTGGCTCCCAATGGAGCAAATAATGCTCCCATCCCCATGGATGCCAAGGGTGTTTTGACCACTAAAAACATCATGGGGATAAGGCAGGGATTTCTTCTTTTCCTGTGCAGTGGTCCCAATCTGAACTGGGCCCTGCTCATCTACTCACAAGATGGCACCATGAACTAGTCCCCATGGCAATCTTGTACAGTTCATAATGTCTAGTTAGTGTCTTAAACAGCATCATACAGGGTAAGCAACAGAACCATACAGGACAAGACATGTCTTTTTGGTAAAATGGTAGGTTTGTAATTACCTACATATCTTCTTCGGAAAGACAGAGGGGAGGGCATGTAACTCCACAGTCTGTAAATTACAGAGCATTATCTGAAAGGCTTGAGGAAACAATTGCCTTTTCTGTGCTAGCTAAATGCAGCCCTTGTTTCTACTTCTGTTGGACTCAGTTGTACATGTGTATCAATGGTCATCTTGGAAGTGTGGCAGGAAGGGATCTTGTTGTAAGGCAAACACCAAGGTAATTTGTGACACATACAAGCTAGTAATTCCTGTTTGTTAAATTTCTACCTCTGCTTTGTTCAGCAGTACATTTATATTAGTGGTTGTCTTGGAAATGTAGCAACAAGGGATCTTACTCCAAGGCAAGTAACAAAATAATCTGTGACACATTGAACACAAGGGGGGGAAATCTAGTGGGTACATACCTACTTGCTGTAGTTATCACCATAGTCTCAACTGCCAAATTACTAATGTAGGAAGTGCCAAGGGTTCAAATGATTTTCTATTGATTATTGCTGATTTACAGAAACCTTTGGGAGAAATTCTCTGGGACTTTCCTGGAAAATTAATTAATTATCTGGAAGACCCAAATTCAAACCCCCACTTTACCATGGAAGCATGCTGGGTGACCTTGAGCCAGTCACATTCTTTCAGCATGACCTACTTCACAGGGTTGTTGTTGGGATGACAAAAATAAAAAGAATGATTATACAAGACACTTTGGGTCCCACTGGGAAAGAAGTGGGTTATAAATAAATAAAAATGGTTATGCACATTGCATTGCATTATGGCTGTCATAATGACAGCATGCCAAATGAAGGCTAGAAGAGAGGCTTCAAGAAAAGCTTATTGAAATCACTTCAGTGAATGCAAGCATTGACAGACGGACTAGGTTAGATTAAATAAATACATCGAAGAGATGATATTCAATGGACCAATTTATATGAAATGTATTGTTTGTATTTATTTGCTTTTATCTACCATTTCTCTCTAATTTCTCTATAATATTGTTTATGTTGGTAGAAACCAATATATAACAATATTTAATATTTTTGTTAATTTGTATTGTATGTATTTATACCATGTAGATAGGGAACGCTTGCATCATTTTTCATACTTTCCTTTAATCATGAAATCTTATTGGACTCTGAAAATCAGGAGAGGTTTTTTTTTCTGCCGGGGGGGGGGGGAGAGACTGTACTGCTTATTTTTAATTGGATGAACTTCATATATTGTCTCCCAAATCAAAATCTGGAACTTTATGTTATGTAAAACACAAATACCCATAGTTAGAAAAACCCTCCCTTGTTGATTAAAAATGATTTAAACCACCTGACATTATACAGCTGTTTAGTGGCTAACAGGTTGTTAACTTCTACTGGCCAGAATAATCAAAGGTACAATTTACCTATCTCTAAAAGAGACAAAAGAGAATCTAGATGAATGAAATAAGACTAAATCTCCCAGTAGACATAATGGGTTGCACAGCCTTTTAACTTGATAGGGCTCTCAGTGTCATCAACTGAATAACATTTTTTTTTGTTTTTCTGTAGTTTTGTTTCTTTACTCTTTGTGCTTAATCAATTTTATCGAAAATTTAATGTTATTTCTCTGTACTTAATGTATTACGATGAAGTTCGAAATTTAATAAACAGATATTAAAAAAAAAAGACTAAATCTCCCAGACCTCACAACTGGAGAGTATTGGCTTGAATTTCAGTTGACTATATAGGATTTCACTTTTAAAGTAGAAGTATACTCTTCATATAGAAATATTACTGTTTCTGGCTGTGGATATTCTGAGTTTGCCAACCTATTCAGAATCCTAAAAGTATTTCAGCTATTTGCAGATGGAATGGCAGAAGGAAACAAATATTTATTTGCTGTTCTTGCAGCCCCAGTATGGGACTTTTGAAAATTATCTATGGTACAGTTTCAGTGCTTCAACAGTTCACGCTCTTCATAGTTTCCTTCTTCATATTCACTGCAAACCAAATTGGATTTTGAGGGGCAAGCACTCACCTAAACCCAGACTGTAGGGAGATCACTGACTCAACATAGAGAGGTTATTGCCCAATATAGCATTATCTGACTAAACAAATTTTACACTTCACAAACATAAAGCCACAAACTCATTAGAGTCAGTTACAATGTTCCAGCCAGCTATGTGGTAGGTAACTGAGAGGCCTCTCAAAGCTTGGAAGAATGACAACAATGCTGAAGTGGAAATGTGTCATTCTGAATTCTTTCTTAAAAGCAGCATTTTAGAGGAGTTTAGGTTTTCATTTAACAGGGAGGGGAAAAGAAAGATGGCAGGGCTGGAGATGAATATATTCCTGAATCTGATACATATCATACAACTATACCTTAATCATTCTATAAAATGTTGCATGCATTCCTTGGAAGCTCTACTGCGTGGTTTGCTAAGATTTCTTAATTTTTAAATTTTTGAAAAGATTAGCACTTTTATAGTATTGTAATGCTATGAGACCATGAATACTGTGGGTCCTTTGTTGATCTAACTAGTGTACTTACAATCTTCTCCCAAAAGACACTGGATGGCATCAACCTGAGGCAGTTAGATAGGATTCCAGTTGGTGGGTTGCATCTAAAGTACCAGAAGCAAAATTCAGCCTGAAACACACCTTCTCTTATTCTCCCTTACTGTTGCAAAGCACTGCACTCTCCAAAATGCTACCCTCAGGGTTCAGGAGATCCCCAGGAACAGTTCTGGACATGATACAGCAGGCTGCAGTAGTAGTAGGAATTGGTGACAAGAGTTAAATCCAGCCTTGTGCTGAGAAATGTGGGGGGAAGAAGTTTGCAGTATGGGTAGAGACGCGTGTTAACCAGCATTTAAATTAAAATGGGAAATGTCAGAGTTCAACCTCTCTGCAAGTCTCTCTCTCCAGCCTAGTATTAAATATGTACTGTTACACTCAAGTTTACTCTGGGTTCAAATTTATTCAGATTACCCCCTCCCTCTTACCTTCTTTTTCTGGAAGGGGTTTAAGACTACTTGGATATTATGCTCTCTTTATCTTTTGGCCATGAATGCAGTGCTTTTTCTGTGGTGAAAGGTTATTCTGTTTAAGCATTAAACCCTCTTCTATTCTAAAGGAATAGAGCTAAAGCCCCCATCTCAGAACTCATGAGAAGGTAAGGGAAAACTGAAAATTCTGTGAGGGCAGCCAGGCATATCACGACGGACAAGGCATCCACTAGTTCTCCTTCTTTGGAGGTTTTCAAACAAAGGCTAGATGGTCATCTGACAGCAATGTGAATTCTGTGAACTTAGGCAGTTCATGAGAGGGAGAGCTGGAAAGGTTGCCTCAGTGCTTAGTTCTTGTGGCCCTCTCTTACACGCCCAGGGAAATGCTGATTGCCCCTTTGGGGTCAGGAATCAATTTTTCTCCAGGACAGTTTGGCCAGGGATCCTGGAGGTTTTTTGGCATCTTCTGGGTGTGTGGAGGGGGAGGTATTTGAGAATTTCCTGCATTGTGCAGGAGGTTGGGCTAGATGACCCTGGAAGGTCCCTTCCAACTCTATGATTCTATTATTCTAGTTCTGTATTCCTAGATGACGAATCACCAGGCCCAGACAGCATACATCCAAGACTTCTGAAAGAACTCAAATGGGAACTTGTGAATCTCATGAAAAAAAAACACTCTCATTAAAATCTGCCTCCAGTCCTGAGGATTGGAAGGTAGCTAATGTAACCCTCATCTTAAAAAAAAAAAAAAAAAAAGGTTCCAGAGGAGATCCAGGAAATTACAGTCTAGTCAGTCTAACATTGATACTGGATAAATTTGTGGAATCCATTATTAAAGATAGAATTAGTAGGTACATTGATGAACAAAAGCTATTGAGGAAGAATCAGCATGAATTCTGTTAGGGATTATCTTTTCTCACCTTTTAGAGTTCTTTGAGGGGGTGAACAAACATGTGGACGAGGGTTACCCAGTAGATGTTGTTTACCTAGACTTCCAGAAAGCTTTTGATTTTCCTCAGCAGTCATGGGATAAAAGGACAAGTCCTCTTGTGGATTAAAAACTGGTTAATTGCCCTGACCTGGATAGCTCAGACAAACCTGATCTCATCAGATCTCGGAAACTAAACCGGGCCAACCCTGGCAAGTAATTGTAAGGGAGACCTCCAAGGAATACCAGGGCTCGGGATGTAGAGGCAGGATATCAAGCTACCTCTCTGAAAAATGTCCAAGCCTCCAGTAGGGGTCACCAGAAGTCACCATGACTTTCGGTATGCAAGCATATATACACATACACGCACTCACACACATACCCCCCAAAAAACTGGTTAACTTACAGCAAAGAGAGAGTAAGTATAAATGGACAGTTTTTACAGTGGAAGATGGTAAGCAGTGGGGTACTGCAGGGCTCAGTACTAGGTATGGTGTGGTTCTTAACTTGTTCATTACTGATTTGGAGCTGGGAATAAGTAGTGAAGTGGCTAAGGCTGCAGATGACATTAAGTTGTTCAGGGCGATGAGAACCAGGGAGGACTGTGAGGAGTTCCAGAGGGATCTATTGAGGCTGGGCAAGTGGGCATCAATGTGGCAAATGAGGTTCAAAGTGGGTATGCAAAGTAATGCACATTGGAGCCAAAAATCCTAACTATAAATGTATGTTGATGGGATCTGAACTGGTGATAACTGACCAGGAGAGAGACCTTGGAGTTGTGGTAGATAACTTTCTGAATAAAAAAGGTAAATGCTATGCTGGGGATTATTAGGAAGGGAATTGAAAACAAATCAGCCAGTATCATAATGCTCCTGTATAAATCTATGGTGTGGCCTCATTTGGAATACTGTGTACAGTTCTGGTCACCACACCTCAAAGAAGATATTGGAAAAGGTGCAGAAAAGGGCAACTAAAATGATTAAGGGGATGGAACACCTTCCCTATGAAGAAAGATTAAAGAAGTTAGGGCTCTTTAGCTTGGAGAAACGATGATTGAGGGGTGACATTACAGAGGTTTACAAAATTATGTGTGGGGTAGAGAAGGCAGAGAAAGAAATACTTTTCTCCCTTTCTCACAATACAAGAACTTGTAGGCACTCAATGAAATTAATGAGCAGTAAGCTCAGAACAGATAAAAGGAAGTACTTCTTTACCCAAAGAGTAATTAACACATGGAATTCACTGCAGCAGGAAATGGTGATGGCTACACGCACAGACAGCTTCAACAGGGGATTTTGTTGTTGTTCAGTCGCACAGTCGAGTCCGACTCTTCGTGACCCCATGGACTTCCAGTCTTCCGCCGTCCTCTGAAGTTTTCTCAACTTCATGTTCATTGCATCTATGACACTGTTTAACCATCTCATCCTTTGCCGTCCCCGTCTTCGTTGACCTTCAATCTTTCCCAGCATCAGGGTCTTCTCCAGTGAGTGCTCCCTTCTCATTTGGTGGCCAAAGTATTTGAGCTTCAGTTTCATTATCTGGCCTTCCAGGGAACAGTCAGGGTTGATTTCTTTTAGGATTGACTGATTTGATCTTCTTGTAGTCCAAGGGACAACAGGGGATTAAATAAACACTATGTCTGTGGCAGTGATGCTCTTGGTACTTGGGAGGCAACAGTGGGAGGGCTTCTGGAGTTCTGGCCCCACTGGTGGACCTCCTGATGGCACCTGAGTTTTGGCCACTGTGTGACACAGAGTGTTGTACTGGATGGGCCACTGGCCTGATCCAACATGGCTTCTCTGATGTTCTTATGTACGATTTAGTTAAAATTAGTGACCAGTTGGAAAGGTTTTCTGGTCCAATATGCAAAAGTTTGTGTTTTCTGCAACTCCAGATTTATGTCTACATCCATAAAAAACATAAGAACATAAGAGAAGCCAATGCTGGATCAGGCCAATGACCCATCTAGTCCAACACTCTGTCACACAGTGGCCAAAAATACCAGGTGCCATCAGGAGGTCCAGCAGTGGGGCCAGGACACTAGAAGCCCTCCCACTATTGCCCCCCAAGCACAACGAATACAGAGCATCACTTGCCCCAGCCTGAGAGTTCCTATCTATACCTTGTGGCTAATAGCCACTGATGGACTTCTGCTACATATGCTTATCTAATTCTCTCTTGAAGCTGTCTGTGCTTGTAGCTGCCACCACCTCCTGTGGCAGTGAATTCCATGTGTTAATCACTCTTTGGGTGAAGATGTACTTCCTTTTATCTGTTCAAACCCAACTGCTCAGCAATTTCATGGAGTGCCCACGAGTTCTTGTCTTGTGAAAAAGGGAGAAAAGTACTTCTTTCTCTACCTGCTCTATCCCATTCATAATCTTGTAAACCTCGATCATGTCACCCCTCAGTCATCATCTCTCCAAGCTAAAGAGCCCCAAGCGCTTTAACCTTTCTTCATAGGATTTTTTAAAAGTGGATTTTTTAAAAGTGGTGGAAAGTGGGAGTGAGTGGGAAGAGTCAGGCTGAGGATTTTATGCTAGTGTCAGTATGCACATAACACCTGTCCTGTTTCTGCAGAGGTAAAAGAGATAGAGTTGCCCTTTTCTGCACTTTTTCCAATATCCTTTTTGAGGCGTAGTGACCAGAACTGTAGACAGTATTCCAAATGAGGTTGCACCATTGATTTATACAGGGGTATTATGATACTGGCTGATTTGTTTTCAATTCCCTTCCTAATAATCCCCAGCATAGAGTTGGTCTTTTTTATTGCAGTTGCGCACTGTCTCGACATTTTCATTGAGTTATCTACTACAACTCCAAGATCTCTCTCTTGCTCAGTCTCTGCCAGTTCGGACCCCATCAATGTGTATTTATAGTTAGGATTTTAGGTTCCAATGTGCATCACTTTGCACTTGGCCACATTGAACCCGATATGCCACGTTGACACCCACTTGCCCATCCTCGACAGATCCCTTTGGAGTGCCTCACAATCCTCCCTGGTTCTCACCACCCTGAACAACTTCATGTCATCTGCAAATTTAGCCACTTAACTGCTTACTCCCAACTCCAAATCATTAATAAACAAGTTAAAAAGCATCAGACCAAGTACTGATCCCTGTGGTACCCCACTGCTTACCACCCTCCACTGAGAAAATTGCCCATTTATACTCACTCCCTGTTTCCTATTAATTAGCCAGTTTTTGATCCACAAGAGGACTTGTCCTTTTATCCCGTGACTATTGAGCTTAGTTAGGAGCCTTTGATGAGGAACTTTATCAAAAGCTTTCTGGAAGTCAAGGTAAACAACATCTATTGGGTTCCCCTTGTCCACGTTTGTTCACTCCCTCAAAAAACACTAACAGGTTAGTGAGACAAGATCTTCCCTTACAGAACCCATGCTGAGTCTGCCTCAATAGTTTTTGTTCATCAATGTGCCTACTAATTCTTTCCTTAATAACAGTTTCCACCAACTTACCCGGTATCGACATCAGACTGACTGGCCTGTAATTTCCCAGATCTCCATTGGAACCCTTTTTAAAGATGGGAGTGACATTAGCTACCTTCCAGTCCTCGGGATAATGAACGAACCAAGTAGACCAAGGATAACGATAACAAATGAGACTCTGGCATGCTAACTAGTTATGCGACCCCCAAGCGGTCAGCGTCCAACTTCTTAGAGGGACAAGTGGTGTTCAGCCACCTGAGATTGCGCAATCCGTGATTTTTAACAGTTCAGTGTTCCCTCTAAGCTGAGTTAGTGTGAGCTAGCAGTTTTTTAGCCTTTGGTTCACACATTTTTGTCTTCGCTCAGGAAGAATGGCTTCAGAGCAAACTAATTTATGCAGCAGCCAAATCTCCTGCTCACAACATTAATGCCAGTAGCTCGCAAAGTAGAATTTTTGCTCACAGGCCTCCATAGCTTAGAGGGAACATTGGTTCTGATATTAAAATTGACAATATAATAGTATACAGCACATTTACTAGGTATTTAAAGTATTTCATAATTTCAGACGGTAGCCGTGTTGGTCTGCAGTAGAACAGTTAAATTTGAGTAGAATAGTTAAATTTGAACAGTTAAATTTGAGTCCAGTAGCACCATAGAGATTAACTAGATTGTCAATTTATAGGCCAGGGATGGCCAAACTGCAGCTCGGGAGCGGCATGTGGCTCTTTCACACAGTCTAAGTTAATGTTAATAAAAAGCAAATTTGCATATTTTTCAGTAAAAACATGTGTGTAATATTTGTTCATGTCTTGTGGCTCTCAAACATCTGACGTTTATTCTATGTGGCTGTTATGTTAAGCAAGTTTGGCTACTCCTGATATAGGCTTTCATGAGTCAAAACTCCCTTTGTCAGACAGGAGTAGGGATTCCTACTTCTGGATTCCTCATCCTGGGCATCCCTACTTGTGTCTGATGAAGGGAACTTTGACTCTTGAAATCTTATACCTTGTTGGTCTCTAAGGTGCTAGTGGACTCGAATCAAAGTATTTCATGTACATTATTTTAATAATCCTTATAACAACCTTGGAGCTGCGGTGGCTCAAGTGGTTAAGACGCTGAACTGCAGGCTGTGGAAGGTCGGTAGTTCAGCAGTTCGAGACCTGAGTGTGCCACATGACGGAGTGAGCTCCCGTCTCTAGTTCCAGCTCCTGCCAACCTAGCAGTTTGAAAGCAAGAAATTGCAAGTAGATAAAAAGGTACCACTTCAGTGGGAAGGTAACAGCATTCCTTGCGCCTTGGTGTATTGTCACGCTGGCCACTTGACCACGGAAATGTCTTCGGACAGCGCTGGCTCTTCAGCTTTGAAATGGAGATGAGCACTGCAACCCCAGAGTTGGATTCGACTGGCTTTTGAGCAAGGGAACCTTTACCTTTTATAACAACCTTATAAAGTAAAACAGGATATTCACATAATCCAGATAGATGACTCAGGCTGAAGTAGTTTTTCCTAAAATGCTCTAGTGCAATCACAAGCTGATGTGACATTTGTACTAGGTCTCTCTGCTTACTCATAGCTCTTTCATGGTTGTTAGTCAAAGGTGTAATATCAGCAAGATGATGACACTTAAGGGTCGTGGAACTGAACAAGTTATCTATGATAACTAGACAGTTTGGCCAGGGGTCATGAAGGTTTTGGGGTTTTTTGGTCATCTTCTGGGCATGGAGCAGGGGTCACTGGGGGTGTGTGGGGGAGGTATTTGTGAATTTCCTGCATTGTGCAGGGGGTTGGACTAGATGACCACGGAGGTCCCTTTCAACTCTCTGATTCTATGATTTTATGAAATATGCACTGGAAAAGACCAGCTATTTATAGTTCTTCTTTTGAACAAGCCAAACTGTTTTTGACTGGACCAAGAATACATTTTTAAGTCACTAATTTCCTTTTTCTAAGAAAGTTTGACATTGGATGCACTGCCAGGGACATTGGATGCACTGCCACTTAGAAATTCTTATGGCCCAAATTCATCAAACTATTCATTATCCTTTCATCTGAAAATAGACCTGCCGAGAGGTTACACAAGTTAAAAGCAAACATGCTAGTAAGTAATTACTGTATAGTTGTACAAATTCCACTTTAGGCAAGTGCACTGTGACACCCAAGGGCAGCATTTCCTTTGTTTCTTAAACTGTCCTGCTTTCTTTGTGTCTTAGTGGCAATTTTTAGATGGATATTGTGATATCATCATAACAATGAATGTCAAGGTCGGAACAGTACTTCTGGATTTTCTAGCGATGTGCTTACTGCAGTCAGCATAACGACACAGATTAGTAGAACCATAACAAGTACAATATTTAGACATAAAAGACCACTAGACTGTTTTGCTGTTTTACTTCTTTCACAAAGTCAAGTTTTTAAAGATATTGACACAAATATAATATCTAAGTGTTTTAAGTATATAGTTTATTTTGAACTTCCTTCTTTCTAGATAAATAGATACAATTTCTACATCAGGAAAATATTAACCGCTTTTGTTATTCTGAAACTGCCATTTGGATTTATACTGTATTTTCCTTGTACTATCATTATTAGTATCAGTCCCTATTGATGACTGAACACACACAGGCAAAAGCAGAAATTCCATACCAATCCTACATAGCAGACAGAGATCAATAGTTTTGATGCTTCTGAAACAGGAAGAAAAAAGGGTGTTCTCTAGCTTTTGTAATACAGTGGGTCTTCAGTATAAAATATTCTTTAAGGTAGAATAAAAGGTTGAGAAGTAGACAGAAGAGAGCCATGCAGGGTATGCTCCAGCTGGGCAATCTTTTTATAGCTGTCAAAGATGCATTACAAATAATCTTGGGTACTGACTGATTATATCAGGGTGTCTCATTGTGAGCAACTGTAAAATAAAAGTTTGAGAGACACTAGCTATAATTGGCTGAGTTGCAATAATACTTGGATTAATTGAGAGCCAGTTTGGTATAGTGGTTAAGTGTGCGGACTCTAATCTGGGAGCACCAGGTTTGATTCCCCACTCCTCCACTTGCACCTGCTTGATGACCTTGGGCAACCCATAGCTCTGGCACAGCTGTTCTTGAAAAAGAGCAGTTTCTGTCAGAGTTCTCTCAGCCCCACCTACCTCACAGGGTGTCTGTTATGGGGAGAGGAAGGGAAATGAGTTTGTAAGCCACTCTGAGGCTGCGGTCACACGGAGCATTAGCCACACTACTGAGACGGATGATAGGCAGATTTTCCGGGCATGATCACAACACAACATCTGGGAAGCATAGAGCTCCCATGGCGAACCCAAGGCTTCCCGCCGAAGATGTGGCGTAAAAAACTAGTACCTCCGAGGTACTAGTTTCCGGAAATTGCGGGGCAAGGGCTGGCGTCTGATCGCGTTTCCGGTGGTAGTTCGTGGCATCCGGCACCCGCCCATGTCCCGTCGCAAACAGGGTTTCCCCCCCAAGTCTCCACAGGATGTGCACAAGCACCCAACGGCGCATGCGCATGAAGAGGGAAGCAAAAGTTCTGTTGCTGCGCAGAATCACGCATGCCGTTGAACGCGAAACCAAAAGTTCCACTCCTCCGTCCTTCGGCTTAAAAGAAAATAAATGACCCCATTTGCCACAGCAGCAGCACCTAGCCATTGCTGGTGTGATCGCGCCGCGCTGCTTCTTTGCCGCGCTGCAGGATTGTCGTGTGATTGCCACCCTCGTTTACCCGCTGGCGCCGAGGGAAGGACCCGTGGTGTGCCGCTGGCACGTCTGATCGCGTAATCGTGGATCAAACTGCGCCAGGGCAATTAGCCACGCCTCCCCCTTTGCAATATCCGGTCCGTGTGACCAGGGCCTGAGACTCCCTTGGGTAGTGAAGGGCGGGGTATAAATCCAATCTCTTCTCTTCTTCTTCTTCTAAAATGTTTGAGAGACACTAGCTATAATTGGCTGAGTTGCAAGAATATTTGGGATTAATTTGGCTAATGGCATTTAATGACCACTGTAAACTAAGTATTTGTATGGAATACCAACAGTCCATTTCTACCCCATTTATAAACTCTGATGGATCAGGCAAAAGGTAAAGAACACCAATATTTTTCATTCATTCATCTTCTACTCTAGACTCTAATGGCTACATTTCTGGCCCCTTCTCTGTGTTTTCTGACTTACAATCAGTAGGAGTAACTATTCTAAGGCACAGCGTTGCTATGCAAGCAAGTCCACTGAAAAGGCATGCTGACCCACTTACAAGTGCCAGCTCTCACTGACCCTTTGTTGTGCAAAAGCCTCCTTCAGGTTTTGTTTTTCCCCCCTCCCGAATTTTTTCCATTTCTGAAGAAATAGGCCTCCTACACTTTCCTTTTTTATCTAATATTCATGGAGGAAAAGCAGATCCCACCCACCCCCATGCTTCAATTTGTTTTACTACTTTTTAGAAGCCTATTCCCCTAGCTTCTCATATATACCTTCTTATGAACATGCCATAGAAGAAATATGGTTTCTGCCATCAGGAGAATGATAGCACATTTCCATAAGGGACTCAGTCTGATCATAGTAATTCATTTGATGAAGAATGGGTCTTTAATTGTTACTCTTGGCAGTAGTTGAGAACAACAGTGAAATATTACACTAAATATTGCCACGTGCAATAGTAAAATACTGCTTCATTCCTGCCAGCAGCTGTGTTCAAGTCCCCCTCCCTGCACCAAGCTCAGAGTTGGATGTTGTTATTTAATCTAAATCATTTGCTTTTCCTTCATCCAAAACTAACAAGAGGTTTAAAGAAAGCTGGAGTTTTATTAGAACCATTTGTTCAGCTTACATTGCCAAAATAATTTACTAAAAAATATTCTTTTTATTTAGGTTAAAGTTGATTCTTCAGTTCCACAAAGGTGGGGGCCATTTTATTCCCCCCCTCCCTTTCCAGGTCCAATATTATCAGGTCACATTTTATTCCTGGTCTCCAGCCCTGTCTGTTTTCATTTTTGACATTAAAAAGGCTGAAGAAGCCCCTGAGGTGCTGGCATATACTACATGAACCTCAAACTGGGATCTTAAACAGAAGATGCATGACTCTATAACAGCTAGGGGTGTGCAAAGAGAAAAAAAAATGAAATTTTTGGCTCGAGCATATTGAACCCAAAAAATATTGGTATTTCTTGATACTCCCAAATCCCAATTGGGTATTGAGATTGTTATTGGGATTTGGGAAATAACTGGGAAACCTGAATTTATTTGGCTCCATTACAGACTATGGAGACCATTCCCCGCAGGCTATAATGGAGAATCAATCTGGGGGTTTATGGGGCTCGGGGGGGCTGTTTGTTGAATTAGAGGCACCAAATTTGCAGCATAGCTGCTGGTGCCTCTCCTCAAACCCCCCCCCCCACATTTTAAAAAGACTGGACTCTCCTCAACCCCCCCCCCCACATTTTAAAAAGATTGGACCAGGGGGACCAATTCTACAGGCCCCCCAAAGAAGGTGCTCCCATTCTCCATTGTTTCCAATGGAGAAAAAAGGCATGTAAAGGGACATGATCCCTTCCCTTTAAATGCTTGAGTTCACTTGCCAAGTTGCACAGTAGTGAGAGCTGAGCCCGAATAAAAGCCAATATTATCAAGAATATTTGGGATTAATTTGATCAAATTCACTATATCTGGATTCATCTGAATAAATACCCAAAAAGTATCAATAAGGTATTTTTCGGGAAATTATTCGGTTCAGTTTATACTGAACGCATACACCTAATAATGGCATACAAATATTGCAATATATCATATATTATAACTATTTGTAATCACTGGTTGGATCCTGAATCTGAAGATGCTGATGTTTGCAGAACTTTGCTGTGTTCCCATCCCCCCACCAGACACATGCCATCCAGGGAAAGTTGAGTTGTGAGATCTTTCCTGCCTCTTCTATCTATGATTGCCAGCTCTGGGTTGGGAATACCTGCAGATTTGGGAGGGGGGTGGAGCCAAGGGAGGGCAGGAATTTCAGTAGGCCAAATGCCATAGAGTCTACCTGCCAAAGCATCTAATTTTTGCTGGGGAACTGATCTTGGTTGTTTGGAAATTAACTGTAATAGCGGGAGGTCTCCAGTTGCCATCTGGACATTGAACTCGTGGGCACTCAATGAAATTGCTAAGCAGCCAGGTTAGAACAGATAAAAGGAAGTACTTCTTTACCTAAAGAGTGATTAACACATGGAATTCACCACCTCCGGGGGTGATGGCAGCTACAAGCATGGACGGTTTCAAAAGGGAATTAGATAAACATATGGATCAGAGGTCCATCAGTGGCTATTAGTCACAAGGTAAAGATAGGAATTCTGGGGCAAGTGATGCTTTGTATTCTTAGTGCTTGGGGGGGGGGCAACAGTGGAAGAGCTTCTAATGCCTAGGCCCCACTAATGGACCTCTTGATGGCACCTGGTATTTTTGGCCACTGTGTGACAGTGTTGGACTGGATGGGCTATTGGCCTGATCCAACATTGGCTTCTCTTATGTTCTTATGACAACCCTATCCATTAGCAGAGCTATGCTGACTGGAAGAGTGAGCAATTTCACCCTCCCTTCAGTGCAATCCACCCGAACTTGCATGGTTATTTTTCCACATGGTTCCCATGACTCCAGGAATTAGGTTTGCTGGGACTCAATGGGTTGCTCCTCTATCACTGCCTTCAGAGATCACGAGATCAAATTCACTGATAAATTTACTACATAACTGAATGGTTTTCAAGAATTACTGCTAGTAGAAAGTATTACAAATACATAATTCTGAATAATAGCAATCCACAGCATAGGTTTTATACCATTAATTTACCCCAAGGAAATGATTAAGGCAACAGATAATATGGTGCACAAAGATGGTGACCGGAAATAACATACCAACGACTCCCTCCCAGAACCAGGAAGCATCTACAGACCTTTCTTCGCTGTTAGCAAATGCACTGCGCCCTCTAATGGAACAGATGACTACTCTCAACATCAAACGGGACAATGTGCAAATACAGCTAAAGCAAATGGACAAGAGAAGTACAGCAACTGAGAAAATGTTGAAAAAGATGGAAAAACAGACTGAGAGTATTAATAAAAGAGTGGATGAAGCAGAGAAGGAGAGATCCTCGGAAAAAACACAACTAATACAGCTCCAGCTGGAAAGTATGTTTCCATGGAATACCTGAGGATAAGAATGAGGATCTAAAGGAACTCTTGGCGGTTGCCTTGGCCCCACTAATGGATTACAAACAAAAAGACTTAATTAAGGAAATGGATGTGGCGTACAGGACTTATCCGGACTTTATAAAGAAAAATAAACTCCCAGGGGAAACTTAATTAAAATTCATGAAACGATCAACCAGGGAACTGGTGCTAAAGTCAACAATGGGGAAATCCTTAAAAATCAAGAATGAAGAGATAAAAATTTTGAAAGACATCCCATTCGAAGTAAGAAAAAAGAGGAAACTATACAGGGTGCTTACTCTCTCGCAGCAAAAAAAGGGAATAGGGTATAGATGGGTATTTCTGGAAGGGCTAAGTTTTAATTACCAGGATAAAAAATATAAAATTGACTCTGTTCCAAAAGCGGAAAGATTTATGGATCAAATGCTAAATGTAAAAAGAAGCAGAAGGAAAAGAATTTAAAAATAGATGCGGAGGAAGAAGAAGAAGATGAGGAGTCCTACTCACAGGACTCAACAAGCCAAACTTCCTCGTCATCAGAATAATCTGAATTGGAGAAAGGAGAGGCCGCTCCCAAACTGCAGAAAATGAAGAAATCTAAGAAGAAAAGACTCTAAAACTAAAGCATGAGTGCTAAGGGCAGTAATTGTGCCAAGCTAATAACTTTGTATTTTTTATAATCGAACTAATCTCTGTATAGCCTGTACTAATAGGTTAAAAAGGTCTATTTTAAAGCTTTTTTTAGATCGTGATTTGTGTTAGTCTTTACCCCTTCCCCATATCCAGTAGGAGATTTAGAATAGAATGGTAGTTTTTCCTCCCCTTATCCAGTAGAGTATATGTATTTAGACTTCCCTGACCCATTTCCCATAGTAATAGTGATAGGGCATTAGTACTCCTTTCCCCATTCCATATATATGTAGTGTGTAGAAAATGAAAAAATAAAAAAAACTCCTCTTCAGCGGGCCAAAAAAGGGGGGGAAAGGCAGGTGGAGGGGGCAGGGCCCTTTGCAGGCCTATTTTGGCGTTTGAGAGAGGACTCATCAGGGCCATGCCTTCCTGGAGATTTTGTGGTGAAGTCTGAGGAAGGCAGGGTTTGGGGAGGGGAAAGGCCTCAGTCCAGGGGTCATTTTGTAGAAAAAAAGCTGCAGGAGCTCATTAGCATATCTAATAGGCTATTAACATAATATTTCATTAGCATATGCTATGCCCCCTGACATCACCGGAAGTGATGTTAGAAGGGGAAGCATCTTCAAAAGCCTCCCCTTCCCTTCCCCAGCTGGCCTGCCAAGGCGGACTGGGGGGGGGGGAACAAAGTCACGCCCATTATATTATATGGAGTCACGCCCATTATATTATATGGCAATGGAAAGATCGCACCGCTGCTATGGCGCGACTTTAGAAAGAAGGAGTGCGGTGGCAGGGACAGGGAGCTGGGGGCAGGGCTTGCCACTACCACCATTTGTGCCTGCTCCTGGGCTGCTGGAGCGGTGCTCCCGCGCACTCCGGCCCCAAACAACCCCTGCCTCAGTCAAATATAATATGATATATAATATAAGACCTATATCCTTCTAACACCCCCCAAAGCAGTTATTTTCTCCAAGGGGAGAGATCTCTGAGTCTAGATTTCAGTTGTAATTCTAGGAGCTCTTTAGGTCTCACTTGGAGTCTGGAAACCCTAGGCTTGGAAGGAACCTCTGGTGACCTGATACCACCTGACTTGCATGACTCAATTAGGCCTGGCTGTCTGCTACTGTTCAACAGCAGTCACCCTATGAAAGCCACTGTTGTGCAGCAGTTAGAGCTTCAAAGTAGGGTCTGGGAGACCCAGGTTTGAATTCCCTTATTCCATTGGAAGCTCAGAGGGTGATTTTGGACTGCAGAGTGGGCTAGGTATAAATAAAAATAAATAAATAACCTATCTCACAGGGTTGTTGTGTGGATAAAAAGGAGGAGAGGTGAATAATGCAAGCTGCTTTGGTCCCCACTGTGGAGAAAGGTGGGGTATAAATGAAGTAAATAAATAATAAATATAGCTGAAGATGAGAGGCAGATAAAAAGCAGTTTGGTGAATGGCTGAGAAGGAGAGACTGAGCAGGGAAAGGAGAGAGGATATGGGGGTTGCCCATCAGAGGGAAAGAGGG
>NW_015164674.1:1015458-1036858 GCF_001447785.1 Gekko japonicus
GGGGACAGTGAGGTGCCACCCCACAAGTGCCAGTTTGGTGTAGCGTTTAAGTGTGCAGACACTAATCTAGGAGAACCGAGTTTGATTCCCCACTCTGCCACATGCAGCTGCTGGATGACCTTCGGCAAGCCATAGTTCTGTCACAGCTGTTCTCTCAAGGACAGTTCTGGAAAGAGCTCTCTCAGCCCCACCTACCTCACAGAATGTCTGTTGTGGGGAGGGGGAGGGAAAAATTTTTGTAAGCCACTCTGAGACTCTGAGTGAAGGGGGGTATAAATCCAATCTCCTCCTTCTCCTTCCTATCATACAAATGGGCTTGCCTAGTGGCTGGCACCACAAAACTGGGCCACAGTCTTTTTAAAATAAAGGCTGCTGGAGGAGGGAAGCTTAAGAAATAGTAGAAAAGGGTAGGCTGTCTGTTGGGTAGGAAGGAGATAGGGTTGCCAAGAAATTCCTAGACATTTGTGGGTGAAGGCTGAGGAGGGTGGGGTTTGCAGAGGGAACTCAGGGGGGTATAATGCCATAAACTCTCCACCCTCCACAGCAGCTACTTTCTCCATGGGAACTAGATCTCCATAGGAACCAGCTGGAGATCACTTGGAATTACAACTGCCTCCAGATAACAGAGATCAGTTCCCCTGGAGAAAATGGCTGCTTTGTAAGGTGGAATCTATGGCATTGTATCTTCTGAAGATGCTTCCATCTGAAGGTGCTTCCATCCCTAAACCTCACCCTTGCAAGGCTCCACCCCCAAATCTTTAGGAAGTTCCCAATCTGGAGCTAGGATTCCTAAGGGTGGACTGATCTCTGTAGTTGGAAAGCCCGTTGTGATTCTAGGAGATCTCCCGGCCCTGCCTGAAGGATGGCAACCATAAAGGAGAGAAGAAAGCAGGAAAAGGAGAGGGGCTGTGGGGCTTTCAAGTAAGCGAAAGAGGAAATAGTGGGGGAGGGGTAATGAGATGCCTCCGTCAAGTCCTTGCGACTTCCCTCTTGTGTATACACACACAAATGATGTTTAATTACATATCTTTCTCTGAAAAAAACAGGTCAATACTCAGAAATCTTATCTCCATATCCAGTTTCTACCTGCTGAAGACATGAACAAGCAAGCATCTTGTCTTGGCACAGAAAAGACAAGTCTGGGCATTGTCAAAAATGCATCTCCCCTAAATCTGGGAGTATTTCAGCTTCACACAGTATGCTGGTGAGAGCCAGCTGGAGCTCCACAGCAGCAAATGGGCTTAGAAGGGGATATCTCTGCTTAGGATGTCACTACTACAGCCACAATAAAATGTCAGAGAAACATCCCACTGAATTAAAAGAAATTAACTTCCATATACTAGTTGTTAGGATGATAGCTTTTTAAAAAGTAATTGCATAGTATGCTATGCATACTTGTCTTGGAATAAGTCTCACTGAATAATGTGAGATTTACTTGTTCATAAATATGTAAAGGGTTGTGCTGGTAATAGTGTAGTGATAATACTGTAATATTGCATGGATAATATTGTAAATATTGTCCTACACAACATATTTAAAATCAAATTAGTTTCCCCCCAGAACAAGAGCTATCTGAAGGTCATTTTGCTTCAAAGAACAATTAATCTTAACCTCTATGCAATTTTCCAAAGTGGCTACTTTCATTTTAACCAGAGGTACAGGTAACATAAATGGCAGGTGACCACAAAAGGACAAGGAATTACTAAAGACGTGATGTTCTAGCTGTGTTTATTTTGTTAATGAAAATAAATCAAAGCTACACAAACTTTAGAAGACAAGCAAAGCATTTAAGGTTTTTTCTCTCTCCAAAAGGTTAAAAAATGTTTAGCCTGCAATAATGAATAGGAAAGGAAGTTCTCACCCTTGTAACCAGCAGCATTGGTTTTCCAGTCATTAGCAATCAGATGTCCTGCCCGTGAAGTCCTTACAATGATATGCTGTACATCTCTCCATGTCAGTAATCGACTAGGCAAAGACAGTGAAAAACAGTTATGGAGTCATTTTACCAAAAGGAACAGGGGGACAAGCAAATCTCAAAGCAAAGAGGGGAAAGACTTCCCAAAGTATTCAAAACAAAAGGGCATAGTTGGTTAATATGTTTCAGTCTCACATGTGCAAGACAGAGAATACTTTAACAGGCAGGAAGTGCTTCATATTCAAAGCATTCAGCATGGCTCTTTTAGGTAGCTAAAAAGTCATTTTTATTATCTAGAGATAAATTATATACATACACACATTTCTACAGATACGTTTTTTCACCAATACATGTTTGCTCACATTGGGGTAGATTCAGCAATTAGTCAGCAGAAGACACTGATGGTTGCAGATCTTCCCCATATTTCCCAAGAATCAACTTTCCTGGGGTCAGAAAGGGCTGCTAATCAAAGAGTAGGCCTTTCTGACCCCAGGAAAGTTGCTCCTTGGAGTCCCAGAACCCTCCCATGCTATCAAGAGGCTGCCATGGGAAGGAGGAAGAGGATAAAGTCGCCCTTCGTGCCTCTTCTATCAGTGCAGTTCTGCTGATGGAACAGGCAAAGAGGTGTTATTTTATTCCATTCCTTCTTCCCACTATAGCCCCCTGACTGACATGACTATTAGACCCCGCAGGTCCTGCAACCCTGGCAATCAGCTTTCCTCAAGCTGGAAAGTACTTTTGGAGGGAGGGAAACGAAGGAAAGGTCTGTGATTCTCATGTCCATGGATCACTGGATCCAACCTACCAAGTAGACACGGTACATAGCCCAGTGGAGTTAATTGCAAGATCACTGCACATTTTGATAGATCTAAATTGTTTTCAACCCCTGGCACTCACCAGCTGCACAGAGGGCACTGCTCTCTCTCTAAAGAACAGAAGCTGTCAATGCTAGCACATTTCTGGTGGAGCTGCCTCTGTGGCCCGCCAACTCTTACCTGTGTCCCCCTTTTGTCTGTAGGACAACATCTTCACAGATTTCATTTGGCACTTGGGCCACAAAGGTAGCCTAGCCCTGATCTAGATAGCCTCCATGAATAATTGAGCCGCAACCCTACTTTCTTTTGATAACATAAAACTCTCAAAATATATAATAGAAGCCAAAACAAATCTAATTTATATTCCCAACAAAATAATGGAGTTTTTTCATTAAAGATAGCAACTGTGGCTGAAAACTTGAAAACAGCTCCGTAATTGATGGACTTATTTTTTTAAGTCAGTAAACTGAAGCAACCACTATTAGTTTTGAATTATAGTTATTGCTCCTTTTTCTGTTCTGAGTCTGCCAATCCATCTGAATTGGCCATCAGCATAGTTTATGTCTAGGTTGTAGATGTCTGCCATGTTAGCATGTCAACATGTCAATTGCTCATAAAACCACTAGAAGAAAAGCCAGTTTCTGGAAGCACCTTAAGTCCCAACAGAGGTAAAAAATTCATAAATGGTATTACGCAAATCAAGACAAGGATTTCATCCATAGAGATAATTCAAAAAATTCTTGTCTGAATCTCCTTTTTGAACTTACTTCTTATGTTCCTCCATCGAAAGAACTAGCAGGCATTACTGAGAATAATGCAGCTTTCTGATTCTTTTAAAATTGTTTTTCTTGAAAATGCTGTCTTTTTCACAATTTCTCATCTGTTTCTAATGATGAGACTATTTATAATTTAGTGTGGGGAAGAGAGTAAAAAAATTAACCACAGATGATTCAGTTAATTTTTGTTTTCATAAAGATGAAAATCAGACAAAAAAATAATGTAGGGAACAATAGCTTAAATATGTATCACCTACCAAACTTCTGTCTGGCTATTACTATGTGCAAATGCTTTCATATTTCCACAAATGACGATACATATAAAAGCTGTTTGGAAACATCCATGTGAAGGACTGAAAACCTGTATTAAAAGTGAACAATTCTATGAATATTCTGGGCAGACACAGAACTTTATGTGTCTGGTTTTCAGTATGCAAAGTAATAGTTGTAATTATCCAAATCCATATTAGTGTGTTGCAGGCAATCTTGTCTGATGGAGAGTTTAGCTTTTCAAAATGTTTGCTTTGAACATGTTTTCTATAAGTAAAAGTAAGCACTGTAAATTGTTTATTTGCTGATAAAGATTAACAATGCAATCCTATGCAGTTACTCCAATCTAAATCAATTGAATTCAGTGGGTTTAGGCAGGTGTATCTCTGTATAAAATTACATTGTTAATCTGTGAGATCTTCTACACCCAACTCAGTCTGAAGTTCTGTTCTGTTCCTGCTGAGCTAGGTATGCATACAATTAAGATTATATATTTCAAATTAAGAAAACTATAATTCTATGGGGGAAGAAATATACACGAAAAAAATCATGCAAACCTTTTATATCAAATGTGTGCTTCAGTTTCATTAGGCAACTAGTGACAGCATGTGGTCCACCATGATTTAATTAAAGACCAATATTCTTCTAACACCATGAGTGCCCTTTGCACCCCATCATATCAGTTCAGTATCAGGTTGGAACTCAATACCCCAGTACTACATGTTGAGTTGTTCTTGGCTAGTGGGAAGTCTTTTTTGGCCAGTAAGCAAATGAGGAAATACAATAAAAAGGAATAGTTTAGAGGTGATTTCTCCTGCAATGCTAAAAATGCCTTTGATTATCCAACATATATAATTTTGCATATTTAATGTCTCATGTTAACACATGCTTTGCTTCAGTTCTGTTTTTTAGACTTCTGGTTGGTTCTACAGCCCAAATACTATTTCATTGTTTATTGAATGTCCCATCCTGTTGATTGCATTGATCCACTCTGTGTAATCTGCCTTGAGTCCCAGAGAGAATGGTAGACTATAAATAAAGTGAATATTTTTAAAAAATAAGTAACTAATAAAATACAATGTTCAAAAACTGTGCTTCTGATGTTATATCTACACATTTTCTGGCCTTTGGAAAACAGACATAGGGACTGAGCTAAAATTCTAATCTGATACACAGAATTGTGTACTGAATATATATAAAAATATTATTTTCTGTTACTTGGCCTGCAAGAGAGATATATAGTGTCTTTCCTGATTTGCTTGGAAATGTTATGGGACTTAAAGGAGGGACTAAAGCATAAAAAGGTAGCTATGAGAATGTTGACATCAACTGTTGTTCTGATATTAGTATTCAAGGGACAATCTCCCTTATATATAAAAGTTGAATGGTGGTGGCACTTCTCTAGAACATTCCACATCCTCCGGAATTGGTTGGCGCCAGGGGTCATTTGGGGGGGGACGCGGGGGACGCCATCCCCCCAGGTGAGGTGCGGGAGGGCGGGGCCTGGAGCTCCCTGCTGGTGCCCGCTGGAGGTCGCCGCCGGCTGTGGGGAGGACACACTTCCGGTGATGTCAGGGTGCGTGGCATATGCTAATGAGTTATGCTAATGAGTCCCCCTAGCTCTTTTTCTACGAAATGACCCCTGGTTGGCGCCCTGGTGTGTCACTCAGAATCTGTCCCTATCCACTGGCTGCATTGCTTGAGTCTCGCCTCCAACATTCTAAAAAGTTTGCTGTTCCTCTCCCCCCATAGCCAGTCAGAACACGGAGGTTATTTGCATATGCAGCCTCATTGGCCTTTGCCTCAGAACACAGAGGTCATTTGCATATGCGACTTGATTGGCTTTTGCCTCTAACAATCTAAACAGTTTGCTGTTCTGAGGTAAAATGTGTCCAATCTCCAGGTGAGGGCTGGAGATCACTCAGAATTACAACTGCTTTCCAGATATGGCAGAGATCAGTTCCCCTGGAGAAAATGGTGGGCTCTGTATCCTTATATGCTGCTGAGGTGACCCCCATATGACAGCCAATGTGACATAGCAGTCAGGGCTTCAGAGCATGGGAGAGGCTGCAGGTGTGTGGGGGGTGGAAAGCTGAAGAGTGAGGGGGAAATAAAGGTAGGTTGATGATTGGCTGGGGAGGAGATAGGGTTGCCAACTCCAGGTGGGAAATTCCTGGAGATGTAAGGGATGAAGCCTGGAGAAGGTGGGACCTCGGACAGGTACAAAGCCATAGACTCCACCCTCCAAACTAACCATTCCCTTCTGGGGAACCATCGTTGCAAATACCCAGGTGAGGGCTGGAGATCACTCAAAATTACAACTGTTCTTTAGGTAGCAGAGATTTATTTATTTTTATTTTGTTATTTATTTAAATTTATAACACGCCCTCCCCGCAAACGGGCTCAGATCAGTTCCTCTAGAGAAAATGGTGAACTCAGTGTCATACCCTGCTGAGGTCACCACAGCAAATTGACACTGAGTGTCCAAGACCGTGGCACCCGCCCAGAGCCTCTTTCTAGAGCTCATTGTATTTATTTCCACAATGGGCCTTTTTCCTAGTTACAATATATTTTGCCTTTTCTTCCCTCCTCTGAAAGCAGGTCAACCTGGCATGTAGACTTGAAGTCTAGAATGATGTCCTGAATAACATGTACTATATTCATTCTGATATTATAATGTTCAAGAAATATATGTCAAAAGGGAGAGTAAAATCAAAGGCCTCTTTCAGGGCAAAAATATAGATACCTATTTAAATATAAAACCATTTTCTTTCTTTACATTTACATGTAATTAGAGTGAGCTGGATCCAGTGACTTCCTTCTTCTTTGAGGTACCTTGCTCCAGAGTGCGTTCCAGTCTTGTTCCAACAGAGGAGTACTTCCCACTAGGACAAAATTACTTCCACTGAATTAAGAATCCTTTGCTGAAGAAAGTGTTTGAATTGGATTGGATCTAAATTGTAAATGGAAGTCTATTAGTGGAATGAGTTATTCCTGCTTTTTTCTGTTCTGGCACAGTAATCCATAGTTCTGGCACAGCTGTTTTTGAAAAAGAGCAGTTTCTGTCAGAGCTCTCTCAGCCCCACCTACCTCACAGGGTGTCTGTTGTGGGGAGGGGAAGGGAAAGGAGTTTGTAAGCCGCTCTGAGACTCCTTTGAGTAATGAACGGTGGGGTATAAATCCAATCTCCTCCTCCTCCTCCTCTTCTTTTTCCTCCTCCTCCTCCAGGTGGAGTAACAAGGAAAAAGAGTAGTTAGGAACCTGCAGCCTTGCAAACTGGCTGATCCAGCAAGATTCCCCTCTCAGCTCGATGTTTCCACAGACTGAGAGGGAACAGTCCCACCTGTTTGGAAGGCAGTATCTGGAATTCATCTTGCTAGGGCTTAACTGGGACCAGAATCCTCCATAGGATTAAGTCCACTGGAAAAGTGGTCTGGGTTAAGAACTACAGCATGGGCTGCAAGCCTGGCACTAGGTCTCTGCTGGGCTGCTTCTGTACAGATCTGCTGTCTCTGCTTCTACTTGCTATGACAGACCCTGCAGAACTGGTAATATTAGACCTGGCCCAGCCAAGGGATTGCTATTGGAATGTCTACTAGATCTCTTGGTAGTAAAATTTTGATTACAAGCTCATGGTGCACAGCCTTGGGAACAGGGTTGCCAATTTGGGGGGTGCAGTCAGGGGAGGGTGGCATTTGGGAAGTCCACCTTCCAAAGCAGCCATCTTCTCCAGGGGAACTGATTTCTTTTGCCCGGAGATCAGCTGTAATCCACCACCTTGAGGCTGGGAACCCTGCTTTGGAGCCAGAGGGGCTGGCTCTGGGTTGGAGGGAAATCCCATGGTGCTGGAGTTTCCCCATATCCCCTAATCTGCCTCAGACAGTTCTCCTGTCTCTTCCTGGAGCTTATCTGGTTTCTCCTCTAACAACTCAGAGCCAGACTCAGCAATGAGCAATGATACCTTCTTTTATAGCTCATGATACAACCAAAAAAGGAGGCGCTGAGTTTCTGCAAAACCTTGGGAACCGTCTGGGATGTAGCACTGAAACTTGAGTGGGAGATATGCAAAAATCATGGATATCGCCTTGTGAGCTAAAGTGCCTTCAATTCATTCAAAGGAACCTTAGGATCCAGTTCACAGATTTTAACCCAATCTATTTTTCTACGTTCATATAGGAGTTTGGCAGAGTCCCATTGAATGCCATTAATGAAACTATTGCAGCTTGCACAACACAAAGACAACCCCCCAATCACAACGTATTAGAATTAACAAATTTGTGATCAAAGGAATTTTTTCTTGTCTGAATTAAAAATCAAGGAAATGAAAATGATTTCATTTATGTAGCAGAATTTATATATGAAAGAAATTAGGTAGCATAATAAATGCAAATTGACAAGCATCTTAAAAATGTTTCAGTAATCACAGAATCCAAATGGTTGCAAAATGACAGAGTATTTTTTTGTTTACAAGAAGGAAATATCCTGTTGTGTTTCATTTTTCCATTCCTTATGGGAAGAATGGGAGAGAGAAGTCTACATCTCAAGACGTATCCACTTGTCATCACTAGAGGACACTGCAGTGCCTACCAATCCAAACATACTCTGAGTAAGTATTAAATTATTGTTCCTAACATTAACAAACATTGTTTGATTAATACCTTCATATTTAACTACTTAATATTAATATTAAAATAGGTAAAAGTGCTAAATCTGTTTTAATCCAAATATCTGTCTACAAACAAACACACACACATACGGACACAGACTTTGATGGAATATATATTAAAAATTCTGTTTTCATTGTGGACTCTCCTGAACATTCCACACACTCCCAAATCCCGATCTCTATCCACTGGCTGCGTTGCCTGAGTCTTGCCTCCAATATTCTAAACAGTTTGCTGTTCCTCTCCCTCCAACAGCCAGTCGGAACACAGAGGTCATTTGCATATGCGGCTTGATTGGCCTTTGCCTCTAACATTCTGAACAGTTTGTTGTTGCTGTTGGGAGTCATTGAATGTGTCCTGGGGTAAAATATATATCCCAATTTCCCCTTAAATGGTCACTGGAGTTGCCAGAATACATATCCCAATCTTCCCTTAAATGGTCACTGGAGTTGCCAATCTCCCTGTGGGGCCTAAAGATCTCCCAGAAATCAGTGTGTTCCCCAGCCACAGCACATCATTTCCCCTAAAGAAAATTTCCCAGTTATTACAATGGCTGCTTTGGGCAGTGGACTCTATGGCATTATACCCTGCTGTTAAGTCCCTCCGCACCCCAAACCCTGCCCTCCCCAGGCTCAACCCCTCAGATCTACAGGTCTGGCCCTCCCGTTTGTATTGTCAGCCTCCAGGCAGCACATTTCTTCACAAGGTCTTTAGCAGGGGTTTCAAACTCATTTGTTATGAGGGCCATAAATGAGACCTTGTCAGGCTGGGCCATGTGTGTCATAGAATGTAATTCCAGATAGTGGAGATATAAACTTTATAAAGGGCACAGGCAAACACAATTAAATATATTTTTTAAAAAACTTAAAATAAAATGTGCTTAAAATATTAGCACTCTTGCAATATTTAGGTTTATTTAACAATCTCCGATGACGGACACCTCTTGTTCTGAAATACTGCATTAAAATCTGGAGACAATGCCTGTGCTGTAGCAGTTGAGTATGCTGTTCAGGTGTTGTTCAGGTGTGTATCTGAAAGTGGCAGACATACTTTTGATATATTGACATTCATTACAGAAATCTCATGGTCAGTGCTTTGACACTGAGACCCAGAGGAAAACATGAAATAGCTGGGCATTGTGAGCTTTTGTACATAAGTGCTGGTCAAAAAACATGTGAAGGCACCATGACACAGACTGAGGGCTATGTGTCTGTCTACAAAACTATAGTTTTCCCCAGAGAAGTAACTACAACTCCTATGAGGCAGTGCAAGAATAGAGAGATAGCCATGTATATTGGTCAGTATCAGCCTGCTATCTGGGAAGTCTAGGTTCAGAATCCCCAGTCTACAAAGGAAATGTGCTGGGTGAACTTGGTCTGGACACACAGTCTCAGCCTAATTCACCTCATTGGCTTGTTATTCCTCATCTAAATAGTTAATATTGCTTTCTTACTGAGAACAGTACACTGGACCTACCTGAAGGTTCTTTCACTTCAGTGGGGGAAGTCATCCAGGAAGTGGTTAGGTCACATATTGTTAAACAGATCTTTCTTGGCTGAAATATTAGATAGAGGGGGTTGTTCCATAAAGCACTTCCCTGTTTCAGGTTGTGCTCCCTTATCCACTTAACGGCATAAGTCTGGCCCCATCTTCCCATGTTAGTGTTCTGAGATATTGGTTGTACCTGAGATGTTAGTTGTATCTGCTGATTGTTAGCAGGCAGGTTAATGATCTCTGTAGTTAGTTGTTTCATTTGAGTGCTGGAATTTTTCTTTTTCTTTTTGATATGTTTACGTTTGCACCACCTGTTGTAGTACTCTTCTGCCAAACGTCGCCTTGCTGAAGCTGCCTGGTCTATTCTGTAGTGTCACACGAATGTGGAAAAGGAAGCCCAGGTAGCCGCTCTGCAGATCTCCTCAACTGTGGCTCACATGGGGAATGCTGCTGTTGTCGCAGCTGCTCTCGTGCAGTGTGCCATCAACTGACCTGGGGGTGCAATTCCTTGTACCTCATAGGCTTTGGAGATACATTATCTAATCCAGTAGACCACGGTGGCCTTAGAGTCCTTTTTACCTTGATTGGGAGCACCATAGGCCATGACCAATGTGTCTGACCAATGGAAGGCAGCCGTCCTGTTGAGGTATATACATAGTGCCCTATGTACATCCAGCTTGTGCCAGGTCTTCTCCTTATGGTGCGTCAGATTTGGACAGAATGAGGGCAGTGTAACAGGCTGGTTGAGGTGGAAGGCCAAATTTACCTTTGGCATGAAGGATGGGTCCGTCCGCAATGAGATGGAGTTTTTCTGGAATATGCAAAGCTCCTTTCTCACCGATAATGCGGCTAGCTCGGAGACTCTCCTAGCCGATGTCACCGCAATAAGAAATGCGACCTTCCACGACAGATGGCGGAGCTCGGCTGTCTTCAGAGGTTTAAAAGGCGGCTTTGTCAAGGCACATAAAACCTTATGGAGGCTCCATGTCGGGAACCTGTATTGGACAGGAGGGGCTAACTGGCTTACTCCCTTCAAAAACTTCTTAACGTATCGGCCTGTGGCCACCTTCGCTTGAGCCTTGTGGCCCAGGCAGGCTTGTGTGGCTGCAACTTGCCATTTTAGACCCTTTTTCCAGCCTTCAGATAGGAACAGGATGACTTCCTTGTCTGTGGCCCGCAGAGGTCTTATCCCTTTTGCGGAGGCCCAGCTTGCAAACGTCCTCCAGGTATGACTGTATATGCAGTGGGTTGAAGGTCTCCTGGCTTGCAGCATGATGTTGGCCACCTCACAGGAAAACCCCAAGGCCGTTAGTCATGCACGTTCCATTTCCATGCAGTCAGTTGCAGCCATGTTGGGTCCGGGTGGAGAATGGGCCCTTGCTGTAGTAGATCCAGTCTCTGAGGCAGTTTCCACAATCTCTCAGATGAATTTGAGAACTACAGCCTTCTCGGCCAGTGCAGTGCCATGGACACTACCATGGCCCTCTCTCACCTGATTCTGTTGAGTGTTGCTCCTATGAGGGCTGTAGGGGGGAAGGCGTACAGGAGACCAGCCAGCCAGGGGTGGAATAATGCGTTCCTTCCGCCACCGGTTCCTGGTACCTGAATAGGAACTGCTCCACTTGGTGGTTCTTTGAACTTGCCAGCAGGTCCATCACCGGAACACCAAACCATTGTGTAATCTGGGCAAAGACCTCCTTGTTCAATGCCCATTCCCCCAGGTCCAGATCCTCTCTGCTTAGCCAGTCTGCCTGGAGACTGGAAAGGCTCTTCAAGTGTTCCACCTTGAGGCTTGCAGTGTTTTTCTCTGCCCATCACAGTAGAGTACTCACCTCTGTGAAGAGGAACTTTGAACTGGTGCCCCCCTGCCGGTTGATGTTTGCTTTTGTTGACATGTTGTCAGTGCGTACTAGTACCTTTTGGTTCTGTATGTGCTGCTGAAAGGCCTTCAGTGCTAGTGTGATGGCCCTCAGTTCTAGCCAGTTGATGCTGTGAGAGGCCTGTTCTGGAGACAATCTGCCCTGTGTGATGAGGTGACCGCAGTGTGCACCCCAGCCCCTCTTGCTGGCATCTGTGTTTATCACATGTTCATGGGGTCTGAGGAAGCTGATGGTCTTGCTCAAGTTTGATGGATGTGTCCACCATAGCAGATCCCTGTGAAGCCCCTCTGAGATGCTTATCATGATGTGCCATTTCTTGGCAATGTCCTTTAGATAGGGGAGAAGAGTCCACTGCAAGGCCCTGGCATGGAAACTCGCCCATGGAATCAAGTCAACTGTTGAGATCATCAGACCCTGCAAAGCTGCTAGTTGCATCAGGTCCACTCATTCCTGGGCCTGACATCCATCACTAAGGCCCAAATCTTGAGCTGCTTCTCCTCTGGAAGTGAGACCATGGCCCACCTTGTGTTCAGTCTTGTGCTGCGGTGCACAAGACCTTGTGCGGGCGTAAGGTGGCTCTTCTCCTAGTTGATGAGGAACCTGTGTGCACACAGGAACTCCCTTACCCTCTGGGTGTTGCTTGCCGCCGTCTGATAGTCCCCCACTTGCAGGAGCACATTGCCTATATAGGGGTACATATGGATCCCCTCCTGGCGTAGAGATGCCACCAGAGTCACCATGACTTTGGTGAAGACTCTGGGAGCTGAAGAGAGGCCAAAGGGTAAGGCCTTGTACTGAAAATGTTGTTCCTGGAAGCAGAATCGCAGGAATTGTCGGGAAGCAGGGTGTATTGGGATATGCAGGTAAACCTCCTTGAGGTCCATGGAGGTCAGGAAGTCTCCCTGCTGTAACATCTGCAAGATGTGATGCAGGGACTCCATCCTGAACTTCCTCCTCACCACCCATCTTTTTAGTCCTTGCAGGTTCAGTACTGCTCTCCAGTCCCCTGACTTTTTTGGAATGACAAACAGGACTGAGTACACTCCCCTGAAGTGCTCCTCCATGGGCCCTTCTTCTATGGCCCCGATGTCACTGAGGTGTTGTATTGCTTCCTGCAGCTGCCGTAGTTGTTCCTTGTGCCTTGGGGCTGGTGATGGGGTGAAGTTGTGAGGCGGTGTGCAAGTGAGTTCTATCTTGTAACCCTGGGCTATGATGGAATGCACCCACTGGTCTGTGGTGGCCAGGTCCCAAACTTGTGCGAAGGCCTGGAGCCAGCCCCCAATCTGCAAGTCACGCAGACTGCTTTTTTTCTGGCAAGGTGCTCTTGTTGGTCCTGTACGCGGTTGTTTGCTTTGCATTGGTCCACGCTCCGTACTCGAAGGCTCTGAACGGCCTGTGGTCCCTGGTGTCTTGACCCCGTCCTGGAGCATAGAAGACACAAGAGGACTGGGTAGGTCTGGTCTTGGTGTCTCTCTCTCAATGATAAGAGGATGATGGCATGGTTTTTTTCTTTTCCCTAGTCTCCACTAGGACCTTGTCCAGATTTGATTCTCAGAAAAGGAGTCTACCAGAGAACTTCTCTGTAGCCAAATTGCTTTTTGACAATGTGTCTACTTTCCAATGCTTGAGCCAGATGTTCCAGCGGATGATGATGTTAACTGCTTGTGCCCTGGCGCAGAACAAGATGTTGTCCTGAGATGCGTCTGCAGCAAACTCAGTCACGCGCTTCATCTTTAGTAGGGTCCTTCTCAGGACCAGAAGGAGAACATCAGGGTTTTGCAAGAGGTTGTCGGCCCAAATAGCACTGACCCAGGTGAAATTTGAGGGGGCCACAGTGGAGCGTATTGCCAGTGACATGGCCTCATGGGCCTTCTTCAAAGCGGCTTCATTCTTCCTGTCCATGGCGTCCTTCAAGACGTTATCCCCATCCTTGGGGAGCACTGCCCCCAAGTGTAGCGCCACTACCGGGCTGTCAATCAACGGTACCTTCAGGTCCTCCATTGTGTCCTCAGGCAGCAAATATAGTCGCTTCGCTATTGATAAGAGGGAGTTCCCGCCTCTGGGGTTGGCCCACTCTTCCCGTATCACGTCATCAAAGTAATCCGGAAAGGGCGAGAAAGTCTGAAGCTTAACCAGTTTTTTGAAGCCCCTAGGATCAAGGTTCGCAGACACTGATGACTGTGGCTTCTCTGTCACTTCCATCTGGTAGTTTAGAGTGGAGATGACTTTTGTTAAAAGTCGCTGGAAATGCTCAATTTGGAACAGGTTAGAGGATGTAGGTTTTACTTCCGTCTCATCCCCTGACCATTCCCCTTCTTTCTCCTCAGTGTTGCCCAAGGATGTAATGGTGGAGGCAAGGTTGGCCTGTTCTGAGCAAATGCTGTGCAGGCGTTCCCCCCTGGGGATCTCGCATGGTTCTGGTCTGCCCGATCCCCTGGGTACAGTGGCCTGTTCCCCTTCTCCCTCACAGGCTCCTGACGCCTCACTTGGAGTGGTTGACCACAGGAAGAAGAATTCACACAATGCTCCTTTGAGTCAAGAGCCTGGAAGGCAGCCTTTAAATTGAGATTGAAAGTTCTTTATATGACACCTAATGCTCAGGGAGGTCTTCTTTATCTTTTAAAGGGGGATAATTAAAAGTGTACATGGGCAAAACATATAGATAATAAGCTGGAGAGGATTGGTCTCGCCCCCTACAGTGCTTAACAATTTAAACTATCAAGAAGCGCTAAATTTGATAAGATTGAGGGTCACAAACATTGACCGACTCAGCACTTCAATTCGTGCTAGGTGAGTATGCTCCAACTCTGCCTTAGGGATTGTGCCACCTAAGAAAATTCCCTCATATATGAGCTTCCTTACATCCCCTAGATCTAGATATGTCTTCACGCTTGCTAGGTTGAATGTTTTTCCAACTGTAGAGCTAAGTGGCCGTTTTGCTAAAATACAGTACTCAAATAGATTGTGTGACTGTGGATAAGGTGCAATAGAGACCTTAGATCATCTTATGTTATTTTGCCACCAGTGGATTGACCCCAGATCCTGTTGGATTGCTCCTATTTTACAAAGACATCACCTCCCTATGGAACCCTGGGTTATAACCATACTGCTAGCAGAGAGGACCCTGAAACAACTCGCTTGGTGGCAAAATATCTTTCGATAGTGTTATTTTTAAAGCAGCTTCGAAATGTTATAAGTAGTTTTATGTATATAATTTAAAAATTTTAAAACTAATTTCCATAATATCATGGGATTTTATAGAATGCATAGAAGTTTATAAAATGTGGTCTGATAATACTGTTCAAGAGTATGTTTACTAGCTTTTATTGTAAAGATGTTTGGTCTAAATTATCTTGTAATTATATATAATGCATTTTATAGTTGCTGTTTGTATGTTTGGCTTAAGACCTCGAGTAAATGAAGCTAATAAATGAAATGGAATGGGAGTGGTTGACCTGGGTCCCCTAGGTATCTTAGAGGTAGTTGGGGACCTGGAGCCTGAGAAGGACTGAGAAGCCGAGGAATGATGATGTTCTCCTCTCCTGGAGCCTCTGGAGAATGCCCTTCCCATGGGTTCCTGGCTCCTGTGCTGTGCCAAGGGTTGGACAGCCACCCTCCCTGGTTCCCCGGGTCCTGGGGCCAGTGTGGTGCAGGCCAAGACCCTCCCAGTAGTGACCACATCTATGAGGGTCCTGCAGCAAATGGCAGCAGGATGAAGCAGCCACCTGAAGAGGCCGGTTAAACTGTGGGATAGGTTGCAGGGTGCCCGCTGGTGGCTGAGAAAAAAGCAGATGTGCCGCCTGAGGAGGCTGGGGCTGGTTAGACTGCGGGGCAGGTTGCAGGAAGTCCGCCAGTCCCCAAGGCCCTAGTGCCCCCATTGCTCCCTAGGGGCTGAAGAACTGGGCTTGTGCCAGCCCCAGACTGAAGGATTGGCCTTGATTCAGCCCCATCGCTCCTTTACTGGGGCTATACCTAGTTTGCCCCCCCCCCATTGAAATGGGCTCACTGGATGGGCTTGCTGGCCTGTTTGCTCTCCCGTGGCATTTTCTCTTTCCCGCACCACTGGCCGCTATGCCAGCCAATTTAGTCGTCACCCTCTTCTTGGTGCATGGGGGTGAGCAGGAGTCTGTCGCCTTTGACCGCTCGATGCCCCCAGTGCCGTCTGCAGCCTCCGCACTTCCATCTTGGACCACGTGTGTGTGTGGGGGGGAGTGGGGGCCGGCCACACTGGTGGAGCTTCCTCCATCCAAGCATTGCAGCAGCACGCCTCCCAGCTGCTGAACATCCTGCTGTCTGACCCCAGGAGCCTTGGGACTGCTGCTCCACAGGGACCTCTGCCGCGGCCATATCCCTGCCTTCTAGAGCTTCAGATGGTGGAGGGAGCCGCTTCTTCTTCTTCTTCTTCTTTGAATCCTGCATCATCTCCCAATTCTTTGTTCTCCACTGAGCAGGGCCAACCTTGCTTAGTTTCCAAGATCTGATGAGACTGGGCTAGCCTAGGCTATCCAGGTCAGAGCCTTAATAGACTTAGCATTCATTTAATGTACCAAGAAATAAATGATACCCTGCAATAAATTTTGTTAGTCTTTAAGGTGCTACTGGACTTTTGCTCTTTACTACTGGTAACTAACAGTAAAAGATAACTCTGAACCGGCCACATTTCCAGATCCGAGCAGTATCTCTAAATAGCTCATCAACATTTGTTTACTGCTTTCAGAGTTCACAAGCCAAGCAACATTTAATATACAACAGAATGAGAAGGAAAGATGGGACCTCTCTCTCAAAACACTGAACACTGTGGCAGTCAGCCAAGTAATAACAACACTCAGATCTTATTTTGTAAGATTTATATATTGATTTTGTAAGATTTATATATTACTTTTCATTCTAAACAGGGCCACCAAGGCAGCTAAGAGTTAAAAGCAAAACATTGTAAAACACATAAAATCAGTAAAACCAAAAATAGAACATGTATAAAAACAGCAATTAAAACATAGAGCAGGAAGGAGAGGTCATTGAGGGAATGCCAAACAAAACAAAAAAGTCTTCCCCCGCCAGCAGAAAATACTGATGGAAGGAGAAAGATCCTGAGGGAAGGAGATCCAAAGTTTTGATGCCACAACCAAAAAGGCTCTCTCTTTTCACTTCTGCTGAACCTGATATTAACATCTTCCTATCATTCAATTTCTATGTTGCAACATCTGTGCTGTCCTATTAGTTTGCAAGGGGAACACTCAGAAAAATATTAAATGAAATTGCTTATATTCCAACTAGCAGTTTTTCTTCTCCGGTTTTCACAAAATTCCATTCCAAAAGGTCATAAATTGAACATAACACAGCTATCTGGCTGGCCCACAAATTATCCATCACTCAGAGGCTAACTAAACCACATTCCAGTATTTTGTGAGGCTTAAGATAAATCTGAGTCCAATAATTCATCCAAACTCACATTCTAATTTAATGAACAATGAGAACACAATTTACAGTCGAAGGAGCATCAATGTTTTCATATTTTACAGAGAATTATCACATTTTTGCGTTTTCCTTCTTTAACATGTCAAATAATTTTGTCACTGAGGCACAGTAAAATAACTAACAATAAAAATGTCTTCAAATACATTAGTAGCAGAAAACCAGCCAGGAAGGCAGTGGGGCCCTTGGATGACCAAAGAGCAAAAGGATTACTAAAGGATTATAGGGAAATGGCAGAGAAGCTGAATGCTTGCCCAGTACAAAACCACTAATTTTGGAAGGGGTGTTGAAAGACCTGAGTCGGATTGAGGTGAGTCGGAAGAGGTCCTACGACTGACGGATAAATTAAAAACTGACAAATCACTAGGTTCAGATGGCATACACCCAAGAGTTCTGAAAGAACTCAAATGGGAACTTGTGGATCTCCTGACAAAATATGCAATCAATCGTTAAAATCTGCCTCCATTCCTGAGGACTGGAAGGTAGCTAATGTAACCCTCTTATTTAAAAAAAGGTTCCAGAGGAGACCTGTGAAATTACAGGCTGGTCAGTCTAACGTTGATACCGGGTAAGTTGGTGAAACCCGTTATTAAAGACAGAATTAGTAGGCACATTGATGAACAAAAGGTATGGAGGAAGAATCAGCAGAGAGTCTGTAAGGGAAGATCTTGTCTCACTAACCTTTTAGAGTTCTTTAAGGGGGTGAACAAGCATGTGGACAAGGGTGACCCCATAGATGTTGTTTACCTAGACTTCCAGAAAGCTTTTGTTAAAGTTCCTCATCAAAGAATCCAAAGTAAACTCAGTAGTCATGGATAAGAGGACAGGTCCTCTTCTAGATTAAAAACTGGTTAATTAACAGGAAACAGAGAGTGAGTATAAATGGGCAGTTTTCACAGTGGAAGGTGGCAATCAGTGGGGTACCGCAGTGCTCAGTACTAGGTCTGGTGCTTTTTAACTTGTTCATTAGTGATTAAGCAGTAAAGTGGCTAAGTTTGTGGATGACACTAAGTTGTTCAGGGTGCTGCCTCACAGGTTCAGTGTGGACAAGTGCAAAGTAATGCACTTTGCAGGAAAAAATCCTAACTATAAATATACATTGATGGGGTCTGAACTGGCAGTAACTGACCAGGAGAGAGATCTTGGTCATTGTAGATAACTCCCTGAAAATGTCAACTCAGTTTGCGACAGCCATAAAGAAGGCAAATGCTATGCTGGGGATTATTAGGAAGGGAATTGAAAACAAATCAACCAGTATCATAATGCCCCCATATAAATCGATGGTGCGGCCTCATTTGGAATACTGTGTTCAGTTCCGGTCACCGCATCTCAAAAAATATATTATAGCATTGGGAAAAGTGCAGAAAAGGGCAACTAAAATGATTAACGGGATGGAACACTTTCCCTATGAAGAAAGGTTAAAAAGTTAGGGCTTTTTAGCTTGAAGAGACAACTGAGGGGTGACATGATAGAGGTTTACAAAACTATGCATGGTATAGAGAAGGTAGAGAAAGAAGTACTTTTCTCCCTTTCACACAGTATAAGAACTCATGGCCGCTCAATGAAATTATTAAGCAGTAGGTTTAGAACAGATCAAAGGAAGTACTTCTTAATCCAAAGAGTAATTAACATGTGTAATTCAGTGCCACAGAAAGTAGTGGCAGTTACAAGCAAAGACATAAACATATGGAGCAGAAGTCCATCAGTGGCTATTTGCCACAAGGTATAGATGGAATGCTCTGTATTCTTGCTGTTTGGGGGCTACAGTGGGAGGGCTTCTGGAGTTCTTGCCCCATTGGTGGAGCTCCTGATGGTACCCGGGCTTTGGCTACTGTGTGACACAGAGTGTTGTATTGGATGGGCCATTGGCCTGATCCAACAATGGTTCTCTGATGTTCTTTTGTTCACAGTTCATCAATAGTGCAGATAATGAAATGAATTGGTCTTAGATTCCAAGTACCTCCATGTATTATTCTTTGTTTTCCATATCACAGCCGTCTATCCTGACTGAGAGAACAATCCAGGCACACCAGGTTAGCTTGAGTTATGTATTTGACAACCCACTTCCACTAGTGTAACTGTCTTATTTGATTTATGTTAAGAAAACATTCAAGTGAGTATTTCCACTTTGCAAGGTTACTAGGGTTGAAAATGCAGATCAATTTCTTAACCTGCATCAATGCAGAATGCAAGAATGCATGTAAAAATTTCAGAGCTGACTGCATGAAATGGTATGTGATACCAAATTCTGATTGTTTTAGGATTGATGCATGAGGTGCACTGCTATGTGCACAGCAACCCTTGTATGAATGGAACAATGCTGACTTGGGAGTTGGACTCTCAACGAAATGTCATGACAGTTGGTGAAGTGAATGCAATAACTTAATTATACAGTGTGTGAAGTAATAATTCCTTTAGTCATCATGAATTTACTACTGATTGATCTCATTGTGTAATTCTGAATTCTAGTATTATCAGAGAGAGTTAAATTTAGTAGGCTTGTGCCAGGAAGCAGTACTCATGCATTTAAATATGAAGTTTATGGAATACTTGGCTCCAGCCAACACAGAATCCTAGGTCTGAGCTATTCCAAATCCCATAACTGCCAATAGACATGAGAGATGTGCCTGTGCTTGCCATTTGTGTAAGAAGGCTTTACCAACTTTGTTTCAGTGGGTAAGCCAATGACAACACCCAATTCACCTATTATTCAAACAAAGTGAACCTTCTTAATGCACAGAGGAAATATTGTTCAGCCCATCCCCATCCTGCAGAATAAGTAAATATGTTTTATTTTCTCTTTGGACAGAACTAGCATCACTGAGCAAGAAGCCACCAGGGAGCTCCCCAAGGATATCCATGGTGATAAGATTCATTGTGAGAGGGTTAGAGCCAACTTAATCTGATTATCTGAGACAGTGGTCTGTATCCAACCATACAGTTCCCAAGGCCCAAGTTTTCTTTTTTTCTTTTTTTGAATACTTTTTATTATTTTCCACACCTTTAAACATCATGCATCTACACACCACCACCACACACATCCTACAAATAACAGAAAACCAAACATTTCCCCTTTCCAACAACATAAACATCACATCAATCAAATAACGTACTTCACTAGAAATTCATTTCTTATTCTCAACCTTACTAACAATTTATATCAAGTACTGTAACCCAATTTGCATTACCTTTAGAACATATACCCTATCTTAACTAAATTTCACGCTCTAACTAACCCTATAACCCATACTAAATAATTTTATCTTTTATCTACTGCTGGATTAACATAATTATAAACATACTATAAACATACATTTCCTATAAATCATCCTTATTTATAAACATACAATTCCTATGGGTCTACCCCTTTAACACTGTAATCTAATCTTACAGATTTGTAACTAATCATAGTTTGTTATTCTTAATACGAGACCTTTCTGAGACCTATGCACACACAAAATATTTTTGCACAAATAATTAAATATGAATCCCTACAACAGACTTATATTGTTTTTTTCAAATATCCTCCTTTGGTTATCAATTTATTCATCATATTACCCCTTTTTAAATATTTTCCCCCATCAATCTTCTTACAATTTTTAATTTAATAAAATATAGCCTCACCATTCTGGCAGAAGTAATAATAATAATAGAGTGGAACAAACATAAATTAAACCGTTTACATAAACATAATCAAGGTCATTAATCCATTTTATCAGGTATGAAATGTAACCATTAATCTATCTTTTATAAAGTTTATTTTTCCTTCTAAGCATCTGCAACCTGGTCAGCCAGAGCTTATCTGCATGTCTTTCGTCTTTCAGCCTTTTTTGGCTTCCAGAACTATTCTCTCTCTCCTTCAGCCGATCTGCTTTTCTTTTATTGTTGGACTCTTTAAATTTCCATGTCCGTCTCTTTCTCCATTTAATCCTTCTGTCTCTTTCTCTTGCAGCCTTCAATATTCTTTTATTGTAATTTAACAGTCTACTTTTGGCCTTTACTCCTCCTTTTGTCCATCTGTTTCCACCTCTTTCTCTTGACAGTACTTCCTTTTTTTGAATAGAGTCTAGAGGTTCCTCCGAGAGTCTAGAGGTTCCTCCTTAAGAGGAATAGA
>NW_015164674.1:1037150-1040306 GCF_001447785.1 Gekko japonicus
AGTCACCTGGGCTTTCACTCAAACTGGCTTGTTTCCACTCTTTGTTTTTTCCCGTTTCTTCCTGTCTAGCCGCTAATTTTCTCAAAATTTCTGCACATGCCTGTTTACATCCCTCTTTAACTGCTTCTTTCAAAATAGTAAGAAACTGTTCAATGTTCAAGTCGCACAACTCCACATTCTCGTCTGTCTCCTCCATTACCGTCTCTCCCTGCATTTTCAACCTCTTACTCAATTCAGCACTCAGTTTTCAAAAACATAAAGTTCTCCTTCGTTACAAATTGTTCATCAATCCTTTTCTTCCGTTTATATCCTTATTACTAAGACCCAGTCCACCAAAAATACGAAGGTATTAGAGCTCCAATTCTTCTTCCCTCCGAATAGCAGCACAACTTTAAGTCCCTTTATTTTCTTGGCCGTGTCTCACCCATACTGTGGACTTTCCATTTGGGGATTTTACTTATATTTTGACTCACATTTTCTTCCTGTTCTATGATGCCGTGTTGAATTTCCACTTCGTGTTGATTAAAAACAAGTCCGGATGGCTGCAGCTTGTCCGAGCATGGCGGACATCATGTTCTTCCCCTCAAACGGTCCCGCTTCGGGGCTGTTCCCGGTCACCCCCCCGCGTGCCGAAAAACGGGGAGGGCCAGGAAAGACGCCCCATGCTTCAGCCCTCTCTTCGGGAGGACTGGCCAAGCTCTCCCGACTCTCAGGAGGCTCAGAAAGAGCCGTAGAGGTTCGGGTGGGATGGAGCAAAGCCCCACTCCACCCGTACGCTGCGCCGCTATCCTCCGGGTTTCTTCCCCAAGACCCAAATTTTCTTAAGAGGTGGCAGCAATGTATGCAGTCCCCGAAATTTTATTCCCTCATACAAAATGTAGGTCTACAGTGGGAAGGGGAAATCCATGGAAACAACCACCCCTTCTTCAGAAAACTTAGGCTCCCACAAGACTTTGGGAGGTGTGATTAGACCACTGTCAGACTACTGACAATGTCCAGAAATTAGGTGAACAGAGATGATCAGGTTACTACCTGGTAAGAATTTTAAAAATGAAGCTGTCTCATCAGCATCATCTGCAGCAATATAAAATGTAATAAATTATATATATTTTTCAGACATGCTGTATGTATCTAAACTACTAACACATACAGCATCTTTCAGTAGTAGTGGTAATTTATTTTGAATAGCTAAAGGTGGTTACAATCTTAGATAAAACAAGTGGGGGACCCAAAAGGACTTGGAGGGGTATCTCAATTCCCCCTCCCTCACTATTTCTTCTACCACTTCCTGGAAAGCCCCTATATCCTCTTCCCTTTTCCTGTTTCTTTCTTTCCTTCCCACCCACTAGCTAACCTACTTTTATCTGTCCCCCCTTCAGCTTTTTTTGGTTGTCCCCCAGCAGCTTCTCCCTGGGGAAAAATATTGCCCAGTTGTGTGATGCCAGTCATTGGGCCATTTCCAGTAGAATGGTAGGAGGCCCACAAGGACTTGTCAAAAACATCTCACTTCTCCTCTATCCCCCTTCCTGCACTATTTCCTCTTTCTCCCCCCCGGCAATCCCCATATCCTCTCCCATTTCCCTGCCTCCTTCTTAGCCACCCACACTCTACTTTTCATGTGATGCTCATCTCCAGCTATATTTATTATTTAATTATTTCATTTACACCCTTTCTTTCTCCACAAAGAGAAGCCAAAGCTGCTGTTATATATATCAGCTTCTGATTAAGTGAAAAAGTAGATGCATAGCTATTTCCTCCCTCATATCATACATAGTTGCTTTATTTTTTGACGAAAGTGACAAAGCAAGTGATACAGAAAGCATCATGGGCATGTTTTTTTTTTATAAAGATTTTATTGACTCTCCTAAAAAGGAGGGGTGTTTCGCTTAAATAGAAAAATAGGGAGGGTATATAGTGGGAGAAAGAGAAAGCTGAGTGATATATTAACTGGTAAATTAAACTGTTAGTAGTGTCCAATCAATCTTCTTAGGCTTCTTCTGTGAGCAGTCAAATTACTTTTTTCAATCCGGTTACAAGTATTATCTATGTTAGAATGTTAGTAATGTTCCTTTGAATTTCTGTTAAAAAGCTTCTTCAGAGCGCCTTCAGAACCGCTTCTTTGCGTGCTGGTTTCTTTTACACTCCCAATAGCATGGAGGAGCTTCCTCTGTTTTCTTCTCCCTCCGGCTTTTTCCCCATCCTCCTTCGGGTCGCTGTTAACACTTTCAGTTCATGTACTATAAATCCTCTTTCTTTCCTGCCATTTCAGGAAAGCTCCAGCTTTGAGAATGGTATTTAATTCAGGTTTCGCTTTTATACGCTCCCAATCTCTCTGCTGGAACCTCCTCCGCAACTGTTGACTTTTAAAAGCGCTTATAAGGCACTTTCTCGCTGTCACAGTTCAACTTTTCTCTTTTCACAATTCCCCGTCAGATTCACAGCCATAAACAGTCCAAGCAGTAATCAGCCGGCTCTCACCCACAAGCAAATGCCCAGACCGGAAGTTCCTCCCTTCTTCTCCGCTTGTCTTTACCCAGCTCTGACATCTTGTTTTATTTTGTTTACTTTTAATAAAGTTCTTAAAGCGCGCTCCAGAGAAACAAAACTTTTTCATGCTTCATTTCAAATACATCAAAGGAAATCACTACTATTCGCTCAGTCCATTCCCCCCCTCCTTTACTTTCTCGCTTATGAAGTTAGAGGATTAACCTCCTCGTCTTTTTCGCTGGGGGGGGGGGTAGCACTCTTAGTTCTTTTTCTCTGCATTTTGACAACTCACAGTTAAGCCGCTCTTTTCTTTTTTTTTCTTTTTCCTTTTTTTAAAAATTTATAACAAAGGGATAATTAATATAAGTATGTAAAGAATCCTAGATATGCTATATTTTGTGGACAACAGAAGCATATGGGTTAATTTTTCCTTTAGTTCAAGTCGAAATTTACATAAAATAAATATGCTTTATCATTTGCACATCCTGTCTTGCTGACAGAAAAGTGCAGTCTTCCTTCCTTTCCCTCCAACTAATTTAGATTTACTTTCTGGCTGGTCAGATTGATGGCTTTGCCTCAGATGTTGCAGGAGGAGGGAGGTTAAAGCACCCTTTCCTTTCCCCTGCTCACAGGCTATTGGTTTGCCTCTGTCTTGGCTTCCATGCCCTC
>NW_015164674.1:1040367-1058474 GCF_001447785.1 Gekko japonicus
GGGTGGAACACCCTCCCTCAAAAGAGCTGTCAGGAACATCTTGGCTGGTGTCCAGTTGGGCTGCCCCAGCCTCCTGGAGACTCCACCCCTACTCTCGGCAAGGGGCGGGGTTGTGAGGCTGCTTAGGCCTGCCTTCCCCTGCTGCTGTAGCGGTCTCTTCCATGGGTTCTCCCTGCCATGGCTCCTGGGCAGCCTTCCCATCTCCCTTCGTCTCTCTGGGCTTCTGTGCTTGGTTGAAGGCATCTGCCATCAGCCTGCTTTTCTGCTTCTTCTTGGGACTGGCCACAACCTGGCCGGCTGCTGCCCAGCCACTTGGTTTTCCCTCCACTTCCATCCTTCCTGCTGTCTTTCCCCCATAGTTTGGGGCAGCCATCCCTCCACCTCTGCCAACTCTGCTGGAGGTAAGCTGGGTTGCTTTTGGGTTAGGGCTTTGGTGGCCGCCATGTCTGGGGATGTCTTGGGTCCAGGAGTGCCACTTCTGGACAATCATGTTGCAAATAAGACCAGATTCTTGCTTTTCATTTAACTCAAGAAAAACATATTGTATCAAGGTGTGAATTACTCATGAAAACATCAACAACATACTATTTTAAGCACTGTAAAATGATGACTATGATGGACCCCTGCTTCTTCTTCACTGTGAGGCAGACTTTCCCACCAAAACACTTTCCCCTCACTCTGTCTGATGATCCTCTTAGTACCATATTTTAATAGAATTATAACTTTTTGCATGTCTCACCCCGTGATTGAGAATTTATTTGGCTTTTGCCCAGGCCAGAGATTTATTGTAGTTCAGCAGGAGCCATCTTATGGTCCCGGTCACATGAGCGGGATACTGTGCCGCTGAAGGGAGGCAAATTAGAGCTGGAGCAAAAAGAACCGCAGTAGCGCGATCCGACATGCCCCCATGGCTCCGTACTCTGGCCTTCAGCAGGTGATCAGACGTAGCATGGCAAAACAGACGTTGCACATTTGTGCGCATGCGTGGGACAGGGAACGGCTCTGGCTGCGACGAGCTACCAGCGCTTCCCCGATCAGATGCCTTGAGTTGCCGCGCGTCATCTGGAAGGTAGTGCTCTGTTGCTGGTATCTTTTCAATGCATGTTTTCATGCCAAAGGGACGGATCAGGGACGGGTGCGTGACGCTTCCCAGATGTTGCAGTATGATCACGCCCATTTGATGTGTCTTCAACCCGTCTGTTTCACGGGGCAAATCCTCCCATGTGACTGGGGCCTATAAATCCCTTTGGAAATGGCACTTGACACAAAGTAAAGTTCGAACAGAAAGGTTGATTTTATTGAACAAGCAGTTGAGTTAGGAATAGGGCAGGGGATGAGAAGCTGAGGTAAATGTGGTTGTTTATACTAATATTTTGAACAGGCAATAGAATATAGTTGAAGCTTAGATTCTTAGAGACTCAGTTCTTAACTGTGAGAGGTTTGTTTGTCTTGCTGTGTTTATTTATGTATTTCGCTTGTGGGATTATAATTTTCCCTTTTTTACCCTTGAGCCCTTGAGGAGTCTAAGGCCATTTTCCTTTTCACACAAAGCAGGGGGACCTTCTGAGTTGAACACTCTGAATAACTGGGTAAGAAATATCCTCCTCTTTCTAGGAGCGATAATCCTTTTTCTGTTTGTCTAGACTGGCAGTTTTTAACCTCCTCTCCAGTCTCTTCAGTCAAACCTAAACCTCAGTTTTGGAGACTGTGAATAAACAAATGTCATCTAGGGCTGACACTTAGACTTTAAGTTCTGATTTCGGAACTTTTCCTCAAATGTGTTGGTACACAGTAAGGGCAAGGAGTTGTGTCCCTTCACTTCCCAAGTGACTTGTCTGTTCCCCTCCAACAGACACACACACTCCTGTCTGGCTATTGCCAAGACAAAGTCCAAACCATTACTGACTCCCTCTGGCAAGACTGAGGAGACTTTTAAAAACTCTCCTCAGAGAGTGAAGGGAGTGCACACAGGCAGCAGCCTGTCAATCAAACTGTGGTTTACAGGGAGGCATTGACCCCTAACCTCCCGGCTCTCTCACTTTAATGCATGAAGCATCCTGCTTTCGGAGGTCCATCGCAGCATTCTATTCAGCTGAGGCCTCTCCTCTCCCCAAACCCTTCCCTCCTCAAACTCTACCACAAAATCTCCAGGAATTTCCCAGCTTGAAACTGGCAACTCCCATAAGGCCTGACCTCAATGAATCTCTCCTCAAAGGCAAAACCAACCCTGAAAAGGGGCTTGCCCCCCCCCCCGCCTTTTACTGACAGAACCAAGCCTGGATTTGGTGGTTGCCTAGCAACAGACATGGGGGGAATGTTGCTTAAGCTCCAGGTGTTCCTTTTATCATTTCCAGTTTTTTAAGGCCCTCAGAGTATTTTTTTTTTTACATTTCACATTTTTTCTGCAAACTTGGGACCCTTTTCCAGTTTGTAGAAATATCTGTCTTGCCCGTTCACAGCTCCAGTCACTGGATTTAAGTATCGAAAGATTTAGCCAACTTCATTATTAGAATATAAATTTCCTAATCACTCCTCATTGAACTACATTACAAATCCCAGTGTTTTCCAGGAATACATATCATAGTTTTATTAAATTTTTATAAACAAATTACAAAACACAGAAGTGAACAAATTTGAGCAGCAAGATATAACATTGTGGATATAAGGTAAGTATGAGCATATGCATACATATTGGTGACAAGGTATTATAATTCAATTATAAAGCATTAACTTGTATTTCGCTTCAGAGATGTTTTCCCAATCAAATTTATTTATGTTAATTTTATCCAGAATGGGATACCATATATTTAACGGGTTATAAAATTCCACTTCATGTTGGTGCGTTGTATCATGTATAGAGACGTTTTCCAGCATATAGATATCCCATGTTTTGTCGAACCATTGTTGTACTGTTGGTGGTGTTTGTTGTTTCCACTGTTGAGCTATTACTAATTTAGCTGTTGTAATGAGAATGTTAATCAATTTTATTCTAATTGCAGGCGGGGAGTCCTTTGGCCAGCGATGCAGCAGTATTACTTCAGGATTTAACGGTAAATTATAGGACGTCAAGGTTTCAATTTGCTGAGCGATTTGTTTCCAGAATTCCTGGATTACTTTGCATTCCCACCAATTGTGAAAATATTTCCTTTGTGGGACTACAACTTTCCCCTTTTTCTCCTGAGGAGTCTAAGACCATTTCTCTTTTCACACACAGGGGTCCCTTTTGAGTTGAACCCACTGAATAACTAGGTAAAAAATATCTTCCTCTTTCTAGGAGTGATAATCCTTTTCTGTTTTGCAAGATTGGCAGTTTCAACTTACTGTCCAGTCTCTTCTGTCAAACCTAAACCCCAGTTCTGGAGACTGTGAATAAATAGAATTCAACTAGGGCTGACACTTAGACTTTAAGTTCTAATTTCTGAATTTTTCCTCAAATGTGTTGGTACACAGTCAGGGCAAGGAGCTGTGTCCCTTCCCTTCCCAAGTGAACTTGTCTGTTTCCCTCAGACTGACAGACACACTCCTCCTGACTGGCTATTGCCCAGCCAAAGTTCAAATGACCCCTCTGACAAGACTGACAGGACTTTTGAAAGCTGTCCTCAGCCAGTGCTGACCAATCAGAGAGAAGGGGGGGTGGACGCAGGCAGCAGCCTGTCAATCAAACTGGGCTTTACATTGAGGCATTAATCCCTAATCTCCCAATTCACTGCTTTTGATACACTAAACATCCTGATTTTGGAGGTCAGTATGTCAAGATGACCAGTATATGCCATTATCATTTCTTCAGGTATTTTTGATATGAGATAAATTTTAGACTCAAATAACTTAGGTTTCTTAGCTGCCCAGGCACTTTGAAAGTTTCAGTTATAAAATGATTTATTTCCAATTTCAAATAATCTGGCAATATAAATCAATTACATTATTATATAACTATTCTAAATATAATAAATTGGTTCACACAAATTTAATTTTATCTGTAGACTGGAGTTGTGGAAAAACCATGATTGCTTTACAACTGAGATTAAGATGGGACTGAAAGAGCCATTTTCAGATAATACAGTTATATTAACTTTTCTCCAAGCACTGCATTAACAATCTAATTACAATGACACAAATGCTAATCTATTCAAAGCAGAATCAGCTTTTCAATTAAAATCTCTTATTGCCACTTTTTCAATTTCTTATGCAATTCTTTACTCATGCCTTATAAATTCAATAAAAATAGTTTGACCTCTACAGTGCAATCCTAAATAGAATTACACTCTTCCAGATCCATTGAAAATAATGGTTATCACTCTGTTTAGGATTGCACTGCCAATCTGGCATTTACAGGTAAGGAACAGAAGCCTATAATTACAATAGCCTTCATTGCTTGATATGACTTTAAACCATTCAATTTTGTGTGAAATTTGCTTTGTATTCATGATATATTATATAGAATAATATATAAACCACTCTTGGTGCAGTAGATGTATCTGAAATGTTAATTCAAGATAATTGTTGAAGTTGTGTCTCGACATAAATGCATGACAAACGATTAAGAATATACCAGAATATTACTGCAGTCCTCAGGGGTACAAAATGTCTGTGAGAAGCTCTTCCCCCCAGCTTTAAGAGACTTCCATTGCCTTGGCATACTGATCTGACACTTGGAACAGAGCAGCTACTGCAAATCACACCATCTGCAGAGGAAATATCCCTGTGCTTTGACCAAAGAAATAATTGATCATCTGCATGGCAAGCTCCTTACAGAGTGGGGCTCATTTATCTGCTGCCAAGGTGATCAGCACCTTAATTAATAGAACTGCAAGGCTCCCAAAAGCGTGGAGCACAGAGTGTTCATCCCAATTTTCTCTGCCCCAGGGATATATCACCCTGACCTTGATAGCTCAGGCTAGCCCAATCTTGCAGATCCTGGAAGCTAAGCAGGATTGGTCCTGGCTAGTATTTGGATGGGAGACTTACAAGGGATACCAGGGACGTGATGAGGAGGCAGGCAATGGGAAACCACCTCTGAATGTCCCTTGCCTTGAAAACCTTACAGGGTCACCATAAGACAGCTGTGACTTGACAGCACTTTCCACCACCACCAGGGATATCTCTCGCTGCAGTCCATATGTAGCTTAATATCCTGGTTCTACCTCTGATACTTTAGGTAAAACTAATTTTTGTTGTTGTTTAGTTGCACAGGTGAGCCTGACTCTTTGAAACCTCATGGACCACATCACGCCAGGCCCTCCTGTCTTCCGTTGTGCTCCGGAGTTTGCTTAATTTCATCTTCATTACATCGATAACACTGTCTAACCATCTCATCCTTTGCCATCTCCTCCTCCTTTTTCCTCCAATCTTTCCCAGCATCAGGTTCTTCTCCAGTGAGTGCTCCCTTCTCATTTGGTGGCCAAAGTATTTGAGCTTCGGCTCCATTATCTGGCCTTCCAGGGAACAGCCAGGGTTGACTTCTTTTAGGGACTCTCAAGAGTCTTCTCCAGCACCATAATTCAAAAGAATCTATTCTTTGGTGCTCAACCTTCCTTATAGTCCAACTCTCGCAGCCATACATTACTACTGGAAATACCATTGCTTTGACCATATGGACTTTTGTTGGCAGGGTGATGTCCCTACTTTTTATTATGCTGTCTAGGTTTGCCATCGCTTTCCTCCCAAGGAGCAGGTGTCTTTTGATTTCATGGCTGCAGTCACCATCTGCAGTGATCTTGGATCCCAGGAACGTGAAGTCACTGTTTCCATTACTTCCCCTTCTATTTACCAAGGAGTGATGGGGCCGGATGCCATGATCTTAGTTTCTTTGATGTTGAGTTTCAAGCCCACTTTTTCACCCTCCTCTTTGACCCTCAGCAAGAGGCTCTTGTAAAGCCTCAACAGACAGCCACATTGCTTTCTTGCATTTCTATTTCTTTGGGGTGGTGCTGATTGCTGCCTCCTGTACAATGTCACAAACCTCCATCCATAGTTCTTCAAGTACTCTGTCTATCAGATCTAGTCAAACCTATTCTTCACCTCCACTGTGTATTCATAAAATATGTGATCTAGGTCAAACCTGAACGGCCTAGTGGTTTCCCTAACTTTCTTCAATTTAAGTCTGAATTTTGCAATGAGTAGCTCATGATCTGGGCCACAGTCAGCTCCAGGTCTTGTTTTTACTGACTGGATAGAGCTTCTCCATCTTTGACTGCAAATGATATAATCAATCTGATTTCGGTGTTGCCCATCTGATGATGTCTATGTGTAGAGTCACCTCTTAGGTTGTTGGAAGACGGTGTCCGCTATGACCAGCATGTTCTCTTGACAAAACTCTGTTAGCCTTTGCCCGGCTTCATTTTATTCTCCAAGGCCAAACTTGTCTGTTATCCCGGTTACTTTTTGACTTCCTACTTTAGCATTCCAGTCCTCTATGATGATGAGGACATCCTCTTTTGGTGTTAGTTCTAGGAGGTGTTGTAGGTCTTCATAGAACTGGTCCACTTCAGCCTTTTCTGCGTCAGTGGTTGGGGCATAGACTTGGATTACTGTGATGTTGAATGGTTTGCATTGGATTCGGACCGAGATCATTCTGTCCTTTTTGAGATTTTATCCCATTACTGCCTTTCACACTCTCTTGTTGACTATAAAGGCCACACCATTTTTTTCTACAGGATTCTTGGCCACAGTAATAGATATAATGGTCTTCTGAGTTAAATTCGCCCATTCCCATCCACTTTAGTTCACTGATTCCCAAGATGTCAATATTCAGTCTTCCCATCTCATTTTTTTACCACATCCAACTTACCTTGATTCATAGATCTTACATTCCAGGTTCCTATGCAGTATTGTTCTTTGCAGCATCGGACTTTCCTTTCACCATCAGACACATTCACAACTGAGCGTCCTTTTGGCTTTGGCCCAGCTGCTTCACTCTTTCTGGGGTTACTGACAATATGCCAACAGTTACTTGTACCTGCCCTCTGCTCTTCCCGAGTAGCATACTGGACACCGTCTGACCTGAGGGACTCATCTTCTAGCGTCATATCTTTTAGCCTTTTGTTACTGTCCATGGGGTTTTCTTGGCAAAGATACTGGAGTGCATTGCCATTTCCTTCTCTTAAATTAAATTAAACTAATTTAATAAACTAAAAATCACCCAAATACACAAAATCTGATCTCTAAAAATTGTACATGAAAAGTATAACTAAAATCTTACTTTGCTTCCAATGCCAGTGCAATGATTCCTGCAGCCATAGGTGCAGAGGCTGATGTTCCTGTGTGGCTATCTGTGCAACGCTGTCTCAAATCTGTAGTGACCTGAAGAAAGAGAGAGTTTGTAATTCAGATCATGGTCGCAGGCATGAAAATATGTTCCAGTTGTCAAAATTACTTATGAGTGGGTCAGGTACTGAAGGCCAAACTAAATGATATGTTTGACATAAGTTGGATTGCAATTCCTTTGCAGTGATATGTGCCATCAGGGAACAACTGTCCCCAGGCATTTCGGGACTTCATTCAGCTTGGGACTGTGGTGCCAGGCCAGGAGAGGCTTCAGCCTTTCCTCCTGCACTATTTCCCTGAGCCAAAATAGCTGTAGTTTGCTCTGCTGTGGAGCTGCATGTGTACTCATTGGAGCCCCACATTAGAGCAAACAGAACCCTTCCATAGCCATTTTGGCTTGGGAAACCCTCCTCCTACTGTACCATGCTCCTGAACAGAATCGGGCCTTGGCATATTTGAGAATGATCGCTCCCTGATGGCACATATAACTGCAAGTCATGCCAAACATGTCATCTACTTTGACCATGAGTGGGTAGCAGGGAAAAAAAGTATAACCTTTACTTTGAACCTTTTGAAGCTTGAGAATATCTGAGAACTATTTGCTTCACAGTACTATCTTCATTCTAACAACAGGAGTAGACACTATGTCTCAACTACACACATAGAAGCTCAGTAAGAATGAGTATACTGGTCATGTTCTCACTCACATCTATCTGTCCCCTTGACCCTGCCTCCTGCTTATATGCATTTGCAGTACATCAGCACAGTGCTTACAAGCTGAACATATGCAGGATCTGTGCTCATGATTGAGAATGCTGCTTTTCAAGTATTCTCAATCACAGGAACAACTTGTACAGACACAGGCATTACACCCATGTGAGGGGAATGGCAGGAATGAAGCTTGCACACTTGGTTACAAGCACCCCCTCCCATGTGTGTGTGTGTGGGAGCAGTACATAGATATGCCAGGTGTCTAAGGCCATTATGCCAAACAACCGTGTATAAGTTTAACCTTGTGTGTATGGTTTTACTCTCCAAGACATAGCCTCCAAGACATAGCCTATCAGGTGTTTTCTGTATTCGTGCTGAACATGTTTTAAATGCATGTTTAAGTGTGTCCAATATATGATGAAAGTGTAAAATATGATATGGTCCTGAAGAATTAACAGATTAAAACTTTGATTGGAAAGTAGGTGTGAGATGCAAAAAAGAAAAACCTTGTATTGAAAGGACCAAAAATTGCTGAGCGGCTCAGTCTCATACTTCTACCTAGAACAGCAGCAAGGTAGTATCATTATGGTCCCAACCAGTAACACTTTGTTTTCACATTGGCAAACTAATCCTTCCTTTTCTCTTTATATTCTTCTCTTGTTGCTTTAGTTTGCAAGTCTGAATCTTACAGATGTATACTGCTTACCAACATAACTATGCATTGAATTTTAAATTATACGATCCTGTCTGAAAGATTATTTTTATCTCAAGAATAAGATAAATATATAAATAATTTAAAATAGTTGCTGGCCCAAACACTGAAATTTTAGATAGGCTCTCTCCAGTCATTAACAGTGATTTAACAATAACCCTAAAAATTAAAATATTAGGTTGTATCCTATGTAAAGCACTCACAGAGACAAATCTTCTCCATCTTCCCTTTATTGAGAGAAGGGATGGGCACGAAGTAGCTCATGAACCTAAATCCATGGCAAAATTGCCTAGTTAGTGGTTCATGAGCCGAACTGCCCATGTCCCTCCATGTGGTTTTTGGAGGTTCAGGTGGTTTGTGGTGGTGCGTGCTGGTGGCGTCCAAGGCAGACAAGCTGGTGCAGATCAATTTGATCATCAAAGCTACAGGGGGGATGGACTTTTGCAGCCATGGAAACACCAATAGTGGCCCTCCAAAGCACAACTGGCAGCGCAGGCCGCCAATAAGAGAGCTCCCATTCTGCTCTATGGGGGGCATGTACAGGGCATCCTGGGTAGGTCTGCTACAAGTTTAATGCCTCTGGCTTGCGGGGGTCCTGTTATATACACTCCTGGACTGGTGGCTGTAATTTCCCCAGAGACCACATTCCTGGGGGTACCAACATTGGGAGTTTGCTACGCCACTCCCCAAAGAAAATGCTCACCAAGCATGGAGGGTAGGTAGAGGGGCATCCTGGGGAGGTCCACTGTGACTCTAATACCTCTAGCTTGCAGGGTGACCATTCAACACACTCCTATATCGGATTTCCCCAGACAGGACTTTCCTAGGGGCACCTGCTTTGGGGGGTTGTAACTCGGCCCCCATAAATCCAATCCTCACCAAACTTGGAGGGCAGGTAAAGGAGAGTCAGCTGGAGACTTGCTGTGAGTTTGGCATCTCTACACCACAGAGAGGCCATTCTACCACATCACAAATCTCACAAAATGAATTGGTTTGGTAAACAGGAAGGTTTGTGAAGGTTCATGGTTCATGCAGCCCCTCAAACCACAAACCAAAATCAACCTCAATTTTTCTGGTTCCTGCCCATCCCTAATCAAGGGTGCCCTGTTACTGAAAAGGCAATGCTTGGAGTTGAGGGATTCCTATGGACAAAGTGCCATATGGTGACATGGGACGGCAATATAAGGAAGAACAATCAGGCAGAAGCTCCCCTTCCCTTGTTCCTTGTTGATTTCCTCCAGCAACAATTCATAGGATTCAATCTTTACAATCCCATCCAAAGATATGCCAGAGAGAAAAATATATACAAAACCATGACCACTTTTCTCATACGATTTTATAGAGAAAAAGTCACTAAAATGTAAGGATGAAAAGACAGAACATAGTGACTTATTCCAGTAGTAAATGAAGTTACCCAAAGGAGTGCTATGCAGTGTTATTAGTTCTAAGATAAGTATGTATAATGATCTTTTATAAAACACAACCCCAGAGAACAATGTAGAAAGCTTCTGAAATAATAACATGAAACACCAATTGAAAAGATCAATGCTGCTGCCAGAAGAAAGTTAGCAGGCAGCCAAGAAGGTGAAATGCCACAGAAGCTGAATTATGCATATGCTGGAATAACTTGGAAATCAGAATACAGCAAGCAGGAAGGGAAAATGATGTGACAAGCAAATTCTTACTTTCTCAGCTATGGTCAAGAATAAAACAAGTAGCTTATAACAAAGTTAATGCTTTTGCATTACGGACCTTTTTGCACAATATTGATATTAGTCAGAACATCACCTTTTGTCTATTTATCATGGGTTTGGCCTTAAATTCCGGGTTAAAACATTTTGCCACACTGAATCTTTGCAAGTAAAGGACAGAATGCTTTGAACATCCCAGGCCAATAGCAAAACTTTGTGATGATGATGGGAGCTAGAGGTACACAGAACTCTATTGTGTCTACATCTACATAATTGACTCATTTTAATAAAATGTAATTGAAATTCAAGTTCTTGCCATTCATCCCACTGCCTATGCATTCATTGACCAAAACACTGGAAGGCACAGCACAGTAGGTGTACTTCTTACTTAGAAGTTAGATAAAATACTGTCTAACACTATCCTTTAAGCTAAAGATGTGGGATATTCCTCATACCCTTGGCCAGAACCTTGGAGAATCTCCATAGTTAAGACAAATAGAGTGCTAAACAGTCTGATGTTAGAAAAACTATTCACAAAAGTCCCATGGGTTTTTACAAATAACAGCAGTCAGTTCAAAAGGAGGCTGTCACAGGGGTGGGCAAATTTAACTCCTTCCTTCCTCACTATTTTCCTGACCAAATTGGACCTCTGGATCTCTTATTTTTCCCATTGAGAGACATTCAAGCACAACATAATAACAATATTTTCCCTCTTCCCCACAGTTGCTATTTGCACTGAAAAAAAATCTGTGAGGGATCCATTCGTAAATCTTATAGTGGCATATCTATTTTGTTCCTTAGCTGGAAGCACAGACTCATCAGAGGCAAGCCAATCAAGTGAAAAATACAGAGAACAGAGTGAACCTATAGTATAATTTTGTTTGTTTTTGCTGTCAAGTTACAGCTGACTTGTAGCAACCCCATGGAGTTATCAAGGCAAGAGATGTTCAGAGGTGGTTTGCCATTGCCTTCCTTTGTGTTGCAACCCTGGGGCTTCCTTGGTGGTCTCCCTTCCAAATACTAACCAGGGCCAACCCCAATTAGTTTCTGAGATCTGATGAGACTGGGCTAGCCTGGGCTATCCAGTCCAGGGCTATGGTATGGTTTAGGCTCTCCAAAACAGAACACTTTGGAAATGGAGATCTTAGTAAAACTTGAATTGCTCAGTTGCCTGCTACTATGGCAGGTCCATGACAACAATGGCAGCTGCATGACAACAAACTGGAATATTGTCACTTGTTCAGACAATGTAAGGTACTAGGGAATGACTTTCTATGCAGTTTGGAAAAAGTTAGTTAATTATTCAGGTCAAGTGTCCCAGTTCCAGTGACAAAGTGTCTGGAACAAGGGAATAAACAAGCGAGTTTAGCAGATATGCAAGTTCAGCAGCAGGGTGAGGATGTCAGGACACTTGTCTCTCCACATCCCTACAAAGCATAAGGATACTTTCCACAAACAGATCTACAAAAATAGGAATTTTATAGAAAAGGAATTTTTTTAAAAGCAATTCTGAAGGTAGAATGCTAGCAAGGGGTTGGAGGTTATATAGCATATTGCACTGAGTGCAACATGTATGACTATCTGCCAACTGGACAGAAGGTATGGGTGTGTGCTCAGTGCAAGGAGCTCCTGGTCCCCAGGGAATGAGGTGGCTGACCTGAAAAAGTAGAGACAGTCAGGCACACAGATAAGACTCTCGGGGACTTGTTAGACGTCCCACTCTAATGGAGGCAGTCAAGCTGCTGTCAGGGAGCATGAGGGTCAAGGAGAAACAGGGCACCATGCTGAAGAAAGGGAGAATATTCCCTCAGAAGGGACCCCTTCTACAGTTGGTGAACAGGTATCCTTTCATACCAAGGAACCATCCCTAGCCAGAGGGAGAGAGGAGCACTCTTGGTAGTTGATTATTTTATCTTTAGGCATGTAGACAGTTGGGTTGCAAACCCGCGTATTGACCATATGGTGATTTTCCTGCCTGGTGCAAAAGTAGCAGACATTACATGTGGTCTAAATAGGCTGGTAGACAGTGCTGGGGAGGAGCCACTGGTTGTGGTACGTGTTGGCACCATCGCTATGGGGAAAGGTAATCATGTAGTCCTGGAAGAAAAATTTGGGCTGCTAGACAGGAGGCTCAAGGGCAGGACTTCTAAGGTAGCCTTCTCAGAAGTCCTTTATCCTGGGGTAACATTTCCCTTCCCTTTTTCCTTTCTGTAGTGTTTAGGTGTAACAAAAAAGTAATAAAGCTACCCTGCTCGCAAGGGATTAAAAAAAAAGAAGAAGTGCTACCTGTTCCATGTGCAGGGCCAGCTAGACAGGCACAAATTAGGAGTCCCAAAGTGTGGATGAGACCGTGGTGTAGGGAGGAAGGGTTTAAGTTTATTAGGCACTAGGATGCTTTTTGGAACAAGTAGGACCTGCACAAAAAAGATGTTCTCCACTTGTCCTGAGAAGGAACCAGGCTGCTGGTTCTTAAAATAAAAAAGGTGGCCGAGTAGTTTTTAAACTAAATCCTGGGGGAGAGCCAACAGGAGATGAAATGTGTCTGGTTTGGGAAGGCTCATCTCTAAGAGATGAAGGGGTAGCTGTTACTATTATACAGGGAAATGGATTAGGGCTGGCCACTGAGAGGGTGACAAACAATACTGACTGCCTGGCAAGGTCTACAGGCCACAGTAGGAAGGTTGCAGGCCTAATGTGCTTGTGGAATTATAGATGTTTATACACAAATACTAGAAGTGTCTGAGATAAAATGGTGTAGCTGGAATGCTTAGTGATAGAGGAAAGCATAGAATCATAGAATGTTAGAGTTAGAAGGGACCTTGCAGGTCATCTAGTCCAGCCCTCTGCACTCTGCAGGAGCATAGCCGAAAGATAGCCCTACAACATACCTGAAAGATGGTCATCCAGCCTCCGCTGGAAAACGTCCAGCGAAGAAGCATCCACCACCTCCCGAGGCAGTTAGGAGTTTCTCCTGATATTTAGCCAGTATCAACTCCCTTGTAATTTCCACCCATTAGATCTAGTCTTGCAATCTGGAGCAAGAGAGAATAGAAGTGCTCCATCTTCTACATGACAGCCCTTCGAATACTTGAATATTGCAATCATGTTCCCTCTAAGCCTTCTCTTTCCCAAGCTAAACATACCCAACTCTTTCAGCCTTTCCTCATAAGCCTTGGGTTCCAACCCTCTCACCATCCTGGTTGCCCACTTCTGGACACGCTCAAGCTTGTCAACATCCTTCGTAAAATGTGGTGCCCAAAACTGGACACAGTACTCCAGGCAAGGCCTGACTATAGCAGAATAGAGTGGAACTACCACCTCCCGTGATCTGGACACAATGCTCCTAAGATTGCATTAGCTTTCTTCACAGTCACATTGCACTGCAGGCTCATGTTTAGCTTGTGATCAACCTGAAAACCTAGATCCCTTTCTGATGTGATGTTGTCAAGCCAAGTCCCTCCCATTCTATATCTGTGCCTTTGATTTTTGTATCTAAGTGTAGGACTTTGCACTTATCTCTATTGAAACTATTTTGTCTCAGCCAACTGTTCCAGCCTATCTAGATCCTTTTGAATCCTGACTCTGTCTTATTCAGAATTAGCAATCTCACCCAGCTTCATGACATCTGCAAATTTGATAAGCACCCCCTCTATGTCTTCCTCCAGGTCATTTAGAAAAACATTGAACAACACTGGGCCCAGGACTGAGCCCTGCGGCACTCCAGTTGAGACTTCCCTCCACGTAAACACAGAGCCATTTACGAACACTCGTTGGGTACGATTTTTCAACCAACCATAAATCTATCCAACGGTTGCACCATCCAGCCCACATTTAACCAGCTTATCCTCAAGGATATCATGAGAAACTTTGTCAAATGCTTTACTGAAATCTAGAAACACTATGTCCACAGCATTGTCAGAGTCAACCATTTTAGTAACTCTGTCAAAAAAGGAGATAAGGTTGGTCTGGCATGAATTATTTCTGATAAACCCATGCTGGCTACTACCAATTAACTCATTCCATTCAAGGTGCTCACAGACAAAGCGTTTAATAATCTGCTCTATAATTTTTCTATTATGGACATCTCAGGAACTTGGTGGGATCAGGATAGGGGGATACAGTGATTCCTGAATATAAATTATACCATACTACTGTAGGTTTTTTTTTTCTTGTAAGAATGAGTTCACTTGCTGCCTTACATGGATGATTTACAGGCTAAGAAGGGGATCTAGAATTTGTAACTGTGACAGGTCTTCAGTAGAAATTATTGAGTATTTCTTCATTTTCTGTGTAATTTATTTGGACCTGAGAAGAAAATCTCTGGGTTTGCATCTGAACAAAACACCTGTTCACTCTTCTATCATTTAATGACTCTGTCAGCAGGCCTGGATTTTAATATAACATTAGTCTTGTGCAAATATATAGCTGCTGTAGTTAAATGTTGCTTGTTTTTAATGAACTTCGAACAGCAATAACTTTTTTGTTATATTTCTGTCTTTTTCTTGGCAAACAGCCTATTGGCTTTAAGACCTAGATGGGAAAAATAAATTATATCAGAAGGACAGAGAGGGTAGGGTCAGATATAGAGTGGTTGTGTATGTCAGAGAGGGTATACAGTCCAGTAAATTGAGAATCTAAGAGAAATAGATTCACTTATAGAAATGCTATGGGGGGGGGATAGTGGGCCAAAAGGAAGCTAAACTCTGGGAGTTTGTTATTGTCCACAAGATCAAAGTTAGAGGATGATTTAAAAACAGCACTAGATGAAATAACTATGTCATAATAGGTGATTTTAACTACCCATCCATTGTTTGGGTAAATATATGTTCAGGTCAGGAGAAAGAGATTGGGGTTCTAGATACTCTCAATGACTGTGCCATGGAGCAGATAGTCACAGAACCTACCAGGGGGGAGGCAATCCTAGACTTGGTCCTAAGTAATGCTCAGGACCTGGTGAGAGATGTAAATGTGATAGCACCAGTTGGAAACAGTGACCATAATGCTATTAAGTATTTATGTAAATACAGAGTTTGCCAAAAAGACTAACACAACCACATTTAACTTTAGAAGGGGTAACTTCTCTCAAATGAGAGGGAATGTGGGGGGGGCGGGGTTTCGACGAGCTGATGGTGGCTGTGTCTCCTGGGATCTCCCAGGGAGATGGCTCGCAAACCAGCAGTTAGAGAGGGGGTGTGAATGTCCATGGCCACCGGAGACCTTTGCGAAGGGTCTCCTGTTGTGCTGAGGGTCGCCTCTTTCCCAGCACACTGTCGGGAAATTGAGGCATCCCTTTGCTCTCTCTGCTGGGTTCCAGCAAGGACTAAGCTACGCACACCCCAAATCAAGTGAGTGGAGGTTGAGTGGCAAATAAGCATATCTGTCGACGAGATCTACTTGATCTACATATGAAGAGTGAGTAAAGTTGAAATGAAACAACAAAGCAAAAGCCCCCCGAGGAAAAAGTGAGGGGGAAGGCAAGAATTTAAGTGGAACAGTCCTGGAAAAAGGAGAAGGGACTTTGTTTTGAGATGACCAGTTCCTGATACAGCAAGATGATGCCACAGGGAAGAAGAAAGAGGAAAACAGGAATGGAAGAGAAAATGAGATTGTGTAATATCTACTGAGGGAGACTTATTGTTAATTTGATTTTAATGGTGGAGGGAAAAATAATGGCTAAATGAGATGCCATTGTTCTCTGTAATTTGTGTCTAAGTTAAATAGCGATTCTCCTGGACTACTCTTCATATAGTCAGATTTGTTGGGATGTTTTTACAAGCTATGATGATGATTGATCACCCTGAATGTTAAAGAAAGCTTTTTATTATTGTTAAGCAATTTCTTACAAGCTGTATGTGACCTCCAACCCTTGGGTTTTTAGTGGGTTTTCTTTTCTTTCTCCTATAGTGTGTAGATTCCCTCCCCAATTTCATTGTAGTTTTTAGTAAATGCAAATAAAAAATCCCCTATGGGGGGCCATAAAAATAAAAATGAGGGGGGATGTGAAGAACGAACTGAAAGGTAAGGAGGGCCAAACCCTTCTGGGAGGCTTGGTGACTATCTAAAACTACAATACTGGATGCTCAAATACAATCTGTACCACAGGTTAGGAAAGATAAATAGGTATAAAAAGGCCTGCATGGTTAAATAACAAAGTAACTGAAGCAGTAAAAGATAAGAAGGATTCTTTTAAGTGGCGGAAGACTAGTCAGAGGCTGTGGTCACACACTTTCAGTGCACTTTCCAACTGGATTTTTACTGTGTGAACTGGCAAAATCCATTTAGAAAGTGGACTGAAAGTGGATTGAAAGTGGATTATTTAGTGTGTGTGACTGCAGCCTGAGTGAGGTAAATAAAGGGGAACACAGGCTTTGGCAAATAAAATGCAAGTTAGTGATCAGACAGACAAAAAGAGACTATGAGGAATATATTGCAAAAAACATAAAAATTTATAGAAGCAGAAAAACAACCACGGAGGCATTGGGGCCTTTGGAGGACCGAGGGGTAAAAGGATTACTAAAGGATGATAGGAAAATGGCAGAGAAGCTGAATGAATTTTTTGCCTCTCATGACGCCCCTGTCCACTTAAGAACATAAGAGAAGCCAATATTGGATCAGGCCAATGGCCCATCTAGTCCAACACTCTGTCATACAGTGGCCAAAAATACCAGGTGCCATCAGGAGGTCTAGCAGTGGGGCCAGGACACTAGAAGCCCTCCCACTGTTGCCCCCCCTCCAAGCACCAAGAATACAGTGCATCACCTGTCCCAGCACCTGTCCCTATACCTTGTGGCTAATAGCCACTGATGGACTTCTGCTCCATATGCTTATCTAATTCCCTCTTGAAGCTGTCCATGCTTGTAGCTACCACCACCTCCTGTGGCAGTGAATTCCATGTGTTAATCACTCTTTAGGTGAAGAAGTACTTCCTTTTATCTGTTCTAACCCGACTGCTCAGCAATTTCATTGAGTGTCCACGACTTCTTGTATTGTGAGAAAGGGAGAAAAGTACTTCTTTCTCAACCTGCTCTATCCCATGCATAATCTTATAAACTTCCCTCAGAGGCAAAAGTTTCCCTCCATTTTCCCCTCCCTCAGAGGCAAAAGTTTCTTTCCATTTTTCTTTCCCTTTTGTGACTGAGCAGCACTAGTTATCTGTTTTCTACTTTCCTGAAGAATTCTGGCTGTCACACCCTGTCACAGTATAATATTTTGGCTGTCTGTTTAGCCCAGGGACCTGAAGGAAGGAATGGGATCCCCCTTTAAATTATACAATGTAAATTGCACTCAAGAGGTTATTATATTCCAAATTAACACTATATTTTATTCGACATAGAGGGCAAAGGTCAGGTGAAATCAGAGGCAACATTTCTGAGATAACACAATATAGATATTTCTGAGGTAAAATCAGTACATGCACAGACTTTAGTTCTTATGTTTCAGACTAATGAGAGTTTCTTAAGCTTTTCACAGTGACTTCAATCTTTATGTTGAGAGGCTTTTGTTCCAGTGTTTTCCCAAAATACTTCAGTTCACTTTTTTTTTTAAGTATTCTCTAACTCTTTTGGTTTTCAGAAGGCTGATACACTATTTCCAGTACCCAGACCCCTTCTCCTGCAACACCAGTACTCAGCTTTAGTTTTTAACTGACTCTTAAGGTCTCCAAAGGCAACCACACCAGATCAGGGATCTCTGCACTCTTCAGAGCTAACTCCCTGTTTAACTGGGTAGGG
>NW_015164674.1:1058626-1073277 GCF_001447785.1 Gekko japonicus
GGGCCACGCCATTTGAGGGGAAAACAAAGAGTTTTCCCCTCAAATGGCATGGCCCCGCCCCCAGCATGCGACGTCACTTCCGGTGACGCGCACGCCGGGCAGGGGTTTCCCCTGGGCCCCGATTCTTCGGCGTCGGGGAACGGAGCCTCCGGGGCGGGGGATTTCCGCCCTACCGGGGGAGTTGGGAGCCCTAGCCCCCATCTTTTAAAAAAAGGTTCCAGAGGAAATCCAGGAAATTATAGGCCCGTCAGTCTAATGTTGATATTGGGTAAATTGGCAGAATCCATTATTAAAGATAGAATTAGTAGGGACATTGATGAACAAAAGCTATTGAGGATGAATCAGCATGGATTCTGTAAAATACCATCTTGTCTCACTAACTTTTTAGAGTTCTTTGAGGCAGTGAACAAACATGTGACCAAAGGTGACCCAGTAGATGTTGGTTACATAGACTTCCAGAAAGCTTTTGATAAAGTTCCTCATCAAAGGCTGCTAAGTAAAGTCAGCAGTTATGGGATATGAGGACAAGTCCTCTTGTGGATTAAAAACTCGTTAATTAACAGGAAACAGAGAGTGAGTATAAATGGGCAGTTTTTATAGTGGAATCTTTTAAGGAGTGGGGTACCGCAGGGCTGAGTACTAGGTATGGTGCTTTTTAACTTGTTCATTAGTGGTTTGGAGTTGGGAGTAAGACGTAAAGAGGCTAAGTTTGCGGATGACACTAAATTGTTCAGCGTGATGAGAACCAGGGAGGACTGGGAGGAGGAAGAAGGAAAGAAGGAAGGATTACAAGGGTTGTGTTGATTAAAAGGCATAATAGCGCCATGCGCTCCCTTCCCTGTGACGGCTCTTATAATCCTCCCTCCCTCCCTCCCTCTCTCCCCCCTGCCAGTGAGAGTAGAAAGAAGAAAGGATTACAAAGGCTGGCAGATGCCAGTAAGGATTTAAAAAGGTAAAGTACTATTTTTGGGGGGGAGGAGGGAGGAAGGGAAGGCAGCAGTTGGGGTCAAGAGGCACCACCATCTTGTGTTTGAAACATTTTAGCCAGCTAAGGGCATGACGGCGGAAGACAGGAAGGCCTGGCGTGATCTGGTCCATGGGGTTGTGAAGAGTCGGACTCGACTGTGTGACTGAACAACATCAACAAGGGCATGACAGCTTCAACTTGCTTGTTCCCCAAAATGAAATCTGAAGGTACTATTACTTTATCTACTCTGGCACCCCATGGTGCAGAAATATGTTCAGTGTCATGTGAAATTATACCTGTTTATCAAAGCCAGTGGAAGCAAAGACATTTTTTTATTAATGGCAAAATGCTCTAGTCTGGGACTACTAGTTTATTTCAAATTCCATTATAAAGCACACAGGACTGAGATTTCAGGAAGCATCCAAAACATTTTTAGAAAGCAATAGAGAGCATTTTTAGAAAACAATAAAATGTTTCAGTAATAATAAGTCCAGCTTTTGCCCCCTATGGCTTCAGAGCTGCTTTTGCCTGCTCTCTTTTTCCACAAAAGGAAGACACCAATCAAATGTTTGGTTATACATGGAACTAAGGAAAGTCAAATATTGAAGGAATGATGGTAATACCAATCAGTGATGTATAACAGAGACACAATGTATGGAAAGCTATGTAATGGAAAGATATGTAACTTGCTGATGATGAGATTAGTGTGCACAATATAGGCTTATAAAACTCAATAAAATATTTTTTAAAAAATATGTGTGGGCATTTAAAGAGAGAGGGCATTTAAAGAGAGAGGAGGGAACAAAAAACTTTATAGACTGTCACCTCCTCAGTTATGAAACTTGCCATTCGGCGCTGCCAACTCACCCATGCCTGTATTGGGCAAGGTAGGATTAGCAAGTTGCTTTGGGGCTATGCAGGAATTTTTTGAATTCTTTTGGATTGGCCATGAAAATGATCTTTTTCCTCCTTCATTTGCTGCTTTTCAAGGTGGGTAATACTCAAGTTAATAGGTCTAAGTTTAGACTAGTTAGGCCCTCCTCGGGTTGACTGGAACAGTGTGGGCTTTGGGTCAAGTTAGGACTGGAGTGGCTGGTGAGCACTCTGAAGCATCTTATGATGGGGGAGAATTCCCATACTGGTCTTTTACCAGTTGGGTTTGGAGAAGGGGCCCCTCAGGGCTGGGGCTTCATCAGTCTGAACCCAAGTGTTTGCTAGCAAGGGAGGGGGTTTGGAATATCACCTCCTCTTGGCATACCATTATAGGCAAGCAAAGAAAAGGTATGACTGGATCAATGATGCTTTGTACTTTTACCCATGATGACAAAGGGGCACATTATAAAAGGTAGATCCGTGAGAAGAATACTGTGTATCTAACTATTCAATCACAAATTTGTGTATAAATAAAGACTTTATTTATACACAAAATTGAAATTGAATAGTTAGATACATGGTATTCATTGCACAGATTTGCACCTGGAGCCAGGCAGGATTGCCCAAAATGCTGGCATGGCTTTGACAGCCCAGTAGCTAGGGTGCCTGAACTAGGGATTGAACTATAGTTAAACTCAGATCAGCTATTTACTAAAGAAATCCAAGTTAAGCCCATTTGCTTGTGTCAGCATTTTTATTGGGGGGGACAATAGTAATAAGTATTTATGTAACAGGAATCAGAGTGCTCTAAGTGCTTCATATATATATACTGGATATTGCTCAATTAAATAGAAAAATTATAATCAAAACTGGGTCTGAGCCCTGGCAGGTTTTCAGTAGATCAGCTCATTTTTACAAATTTTATTGAACCAATGTATTTCCCATGGTACATTCAAGATTTGTATCTAAAGGGTATGTTTCCTTAAGAGTCGATTTCTAATCTTGGATTGCAATAAAATGACAGTAGATCAACACGCAAAGAATAGAAAAGAGATTCACAAACTTTTTGTTAATTATCCTTCCCTGCACATAAAATTCCACGTCCTTTTTGTGCAGGCACCTATTAAACAGCTCCTGACTTAATTTCACATCAATAGCCACTTTCTACTCATATTGTCTGCCTTCACATTAGTGCAATCCTAGTGTAGTGTTCTGTGGCAATATGCCTTGTCTGGTAGACAACAACATCCAGTCATTGTTTATTGGACAGCTTTATTCAGCTGAAGAAGACACCAAGAAGGGAGAGTGAAGAACAACATCAAAGACGCCTGAAAGTCCTGTGACCCTCCCCATTCTATCAGGTTAAATACATCACAATAGAATGGAAAGCCACCTACTTAAAGATATACATGCATGACATCTCTCCCTACAAAAATACAACAAATGTTCAACTACCAATTAAAAATTAAAACACATAACATTCAGGGTAAATAATAAAAATTCATATATCCTATATGACAAAATGCATACGAGCATAGACATTATGGTGTGTATCTTTCTGGAGAAAATATACACCTACCATAAAACGTTGTACACCTAGGAATCCTTTCTATTGTCTGGGAACTACTCAGTTCCTGATTTTCCCTTTCTGTCACTTGACTACTAGTTGGTTCCCCTAACACCTTATTATCTTGTCCTTGTTCCCTGTTGAACTCATTATCCTTTTCCTCATGCCTCCTCTGTTCTCTCCCCACTCCTTTCTGCTGGCATCTAAGATGGACTCTTACACCGACAGGTGTAATTCTCGGATGTGCTACCTGTTCCACGTGCAGGGCCAGAGAGTCAGGCACATCAGGAGTCTCAATGTGTGGATGAGATGATGGTGTAGGGGGGAAGGGTTCAAGTTTGTTAGGCACTGGGATACTTTTTGGAACAAGAGGGAGCTGTACAGAAGAGACGGTCTCCACTTGTCCCGAGAAGGAACAAGGCTGCTGGCGCTTAAAATAAAAAAGGTGGCAGAGCAGTTTTTAGACTAAATATTGGGGGAAAGCCAATAGGAGATGAAAACTCTCTTGTTCGGAATGGCTCATCTCAGAGAGATGAGGGGGTAGCTGTTGCTTTTCTACAGGGAGGTGGATTGGAATTGTCCATTGAGACTACGGCTAATGATATGGACTGCCTGACAAGGTCTCGAGGGAGCAAGAGGAAGAGCAGGCTTAACATGTATGGGAAATTATAGGTGTTTCTATACAAATGCTAGAAGTGTCTGAGGTAAAATCGGGGAGTTGGAGTGCTTGGTGTTGGGGGGGGGGATAGACATTGTGGGTATTTCAGAAACTTGGTGGGATAAGGAAAATCAGTGGGATACGGTGATTCCCGGTTATATATTATATCGGAAGGATGGGGGGGAAGGGTTGGAGGTGGGGTGGCTCTGTATGTCAGAGAGGGTATACAGTCCAGTAAGATTGAGAGGGAAAGTGAATTGGATTTGCTTCTGGAAATGCTATGGGTTGAAATAGTGGGCCCAAAAGGAAGCTTAACACTGGGAGTTTGAGAAGGATTATAAAATGATGAATAAATAAATGGTCCATGGGGTCGCAAAGAGTCAGACTTGACTGTGCGACTGAACAACAAAGAGAAAAAAGTGTGTCATAATAGGTGATTTTAACTACCCACACATTGATTGGGTCAAGATGTGTTCTAGTCAGAAAAAAGAGATTGAGTTTCTAGACACTCTTAATGACTGTGCTATGGAGCAGATGGTCATGGAACCTAGCAAGGGAGAGGCGATTCTGGATTTGGTCCTAAGTAATGCCGAAGACCTGGTGAGAGATGTAAAAGTGACTGCACCACTTGGGAACAGTGACCATAATGTTATTGATTTCAACATTTGTATAAATAGGAAATTGGCCAAAAAGACCGACACAACCACTTTTAACTTTAAAAGGGGTAACTTCTCTGATATGAGGGGACATGTGAGGAAGAAACTGAAAGGAAAAGTAGAATGGGTCAAAACCATTGGGGAAGCTTGGAGACTATTTAAAACTATAATCCTAGAGGCTCAGAAAAAATATATACCACAGGTTAGGAAAGGCACAAATAGGTATAGGAAAAAGCCTGCATGCTTAACTAACAAAGTAATGGAAGCTGTAAAGAAGGTAAGAAGGATTCCTTTAAGTGGTGGAAAGCTAGTTTCAGTGAGGTTGATAAAACGGAACACAGGCTGTGGCAAATAAAATGCAAGTCTGTGATCAGGCAGGCAAAAAATGAATATGAGGAGCATATAGCAAAAAATATAAAGACCAACAATAAAACTTTCTTCAAATACATTAGAAGTAGGAAACCAGCCAGAGAGGCAGTGGGGCCCTTGGATGACCAAGGGGTAAAAGGAGTACTGAAGGATGATAGGGAAATGTCTGAGAAGCTAAATGCATTTTTGCCTCTGTCTTCACTGTGGAAGATGAGAAGTGCTTGCCCACTCCAGAACTACTGATTTCGGGAGCAGTGTTGAGAGACCTGAGTCAGATTGAGGTGACGAGAGAGGAGGTCCTATGATTGATAGACAACTTAAAAACTGATAAATCACTAGGCCCGGATAGCATACATCCGAGAGTTCTAAAAGAACTCAGATGTGAACATGTGGATCTCCTGACAAAAATACGTAATCGTTCATTAAAATCTGCCTCCATTCCTGAGGACTGGAAGGTAGCTAATGTCACTCCCATCTTTAAAAAGGGTTCCAGAGGAGATCTGGAAAATTACAGGCCAGTCAGTCTGACTTCGATACCGGGTAAGTTGGTGGAAACTATTATTAAGGAAAGAATTAATAGGCACACAGATGAACAAAAACTATTGAGGCAGACTCAGCATGGGTTCTGTAAGGGAAGATCTTGTCTCACTAACCTGTTAGTGTTTTTTGAGGGAGTGAACAAACATGTGGACAAGGGGAACCCAATAGATGTTGTTTACCTTGACTTCCAGAAAGCTTTTGATAAAGGAGAATGACATTGGAGACTCTTCTGCCATGCTAGGATGTAGATAAGGTGCCGTATATCTGTCAGGGTTGCCATAGTGACCTAGGGGCTGGATGATGACGTATGCATGAGATGTGTGGTGTTATTTGTCTTACCTATAACTGAGAATTTTTCATGCTTTTTCTCAGTTCTGACACAGAGCATGTTTCCGAAAGTAAGCATATCTCAATAAACTACCACTGCTTAAGTGTGTTGTGGAGAGTGTCTTAACTGGGAGACCTGACAAAGGGTGGCGGTCATGAACATTCCACAAACTTTAGTGCTGGCTCATGAAGTAAAGTTCATCACAAATTTCGGCCAGTTCATGGTTCGCAAAGCGATGTTTGTGGAAGGGTGGCTGGCGTGAACATTCCACAAACTTTGGTGCTGTTTGTGGCGGTTTGTGAATGGATACATTTCCAGACACACTGTCTCCACTCAATAAAATTGTTTACAAAACTCCAAAGCAACAGGGCAGTGGAACTCTCCAGTCTTGGAAGCACCCATAGGAGCCCTCCAAAGCTTAATAGCCATTGCTGGTTGCCAATAACAGAGTGCCCATTCTGCTCTATAGGATCAGAAAGCTATATATCAGCTCAGCTCCACACCCACTCTTCTGTTGGCAGTTCGACAGAGAGGCAGAGAACTTGTTAAAAGTAGAATAGCAGAGCACATTAATTTATTCCCTCCGGATTCTGAACTTCTGTGGCCTGCTGGGGTTTGGGTATTAGGTAGACTCTGGGCTCTCAGCCTGCCCATCTCTGCTCATGCTGAACAGAGGGGCTGAGCTACTGGGTGCCTTGGCTTCTCACCTGCTGGGGTTTAAGTTTAAGCAGCAACAAGATTGGAGAAGGTGGGGGGAACAGCTGCTTTCTGGCAATGGGCTGGAAGGGGCCATGGATGGGTGTACTCAAAGCAGGAGCAGCAACAAGGAGTTGGGATGTGGAAGGGGAGGATGCTTCCCCACCACCCTCTTAATCATTGCTGTCAAGAGGAGGAAAGACTGTTAGCAACTGCTTGTGTTTCTGCCCAGTGCTAACAACTCTTTTGCCTCTGTGGAAGGGGAACATGCTTCCCCAAACATGTTCAGAATCACTGCTGTCAGAGTCCTTCTCTCCAAAGAGTGTTAACAACTCCTGGTGTCTCTGGGCAGCTCTAACAACTCTTTTGCCTCTGTGGAGAGCCCAAGGAAGAGATCAGGGGAAGGAGGCTCAGAGACCCCTGGTGATGCCCTACTAGGGCCGGACTCCAGTGGCCTGGCAGGATGGGTTTTGTGCCTGGGGATGGGTGTCTGTGGTACGCAGGGGGTGGAGAACTTCTTTCCCCCATGACAAGCACCGTTTGCACCCACTTTCACCTTCCCTGCAGACAGAGGTGTTCAGGAATTTGAAGTGAGCAGAGACTGGATTTTTAAACTGGGAGCAATCCTGAGAGCTTGCTTCAAAAGCCACTCCTCTGCTTCCCCTGCTCATGTGATGTGGCTGGGGTCAGTGTTCCCTCTAAGCTGAGTTAGTGTGAGCTAGCTCACAGTTTTTTAGTCTCCGGCTCACACATTTTTGCCTTAGCTCAGGAAGGATGGCTTCTGAGCAAACTAATTTATGCAATAGCCAAGTCGTTCGCTCACAGCTTTAATGCCAGTAGCTCACCAAGTCAGATTTCTGCTCACAAGACTCCACAGCTTAGAGGGAACATTGGCTGGGGTGCCTGCCAAGCTGTCCTGGGGTTACTTTGTGGAGCCCCTGTTGGAACTCTGGGGGATGTCTGCCTTTCTGCCCTTCAGAACCTGCCTTTGGAGACTTGGGGGGCTGTGAGCATAGGAGGGATGCTTGCCTTGCTTTCAGTGTCCAGCTGGAGGGGGGGGTCTGCCTAGGTGAAGTTTCCCTGTGTGTTTGCTGTCACTAGCTTGTTCCTGAGCTGTTCCTAGACTCCTGGCTGTAACTGCAGCTGTCTTTTTCAGAGACAGCACTGTGGAGACCTTTTTGAGGGGACTTTCACTGGGATCTAAGAAATGTAATTCCCCCTCAACATGAAGAATTTGACCTAAGAAATGTAATCCACCCCCAACTTGGAGAGATTGTAGAGAAGCAGGCAGCAGAGTGAGGTTTTCTGTGTATTTGGTATATGTAGCTTACATTCTGTGCACTTTTAAACCTGTGCTGGACATTTTTCCTGGGGGCACCTTCTTTGGGAGGCCCTAACTCACATCCCCTACATTCAATTTGCACAACACTTGGAGGACATGTAGAAGTTCCCTATGAGTTTGATACCTCTAGCTTGCACAAGCTCTGTTCTAAACACTCGTGAACCTCCTGAACCTGTGCCCATCATTTCAGCCATTTCCCCAGAAAGTGCTTTCCCGGGGGCACCTTCTTTGGGGAGTTGTAACTTAGACCCCTTAAGTCCAATACTCCCCAAATTCGGAGGGCTGCTAAAGGAGAGTCAGCCAGAGATTCCCTGTGGGTTTGGTGTGTCTAGTACACTGGAGGGGGGAATATTCTACTGCATCACAAATCCCATGAACCAAACTGGTTCATTTAGCCCTTGAAAGTTTTTGATGGTCTGTGGTTTGCGAGCTGGGCATGCCACAAGCCACAACCCAAACCATGTTTTCCTGGTTCATGCCCATCCCTAGTCACTTCAGTCAGTTTTGGGAAGAGGGATGGAAAATGATAAAAAGTCTGGAATTTAGGAATGCAAAAAAGATTAATGTTGGCAAAGTTCAGGTTATCCGGCACAAAAAATCTGGGTCCCATCCAAAATCCAATATTCAGCCTGTCTCCGCTTCAGACTTTGTCTCATCACTAAGCACAAACATATCAGATAGAGAATGCCAACTCCACTTCTTTTGCAGAAACACAAAGCAAACCATTCCCCTGTAGTCACTTTTAGGAGAAATCCTACGTAGGTCTACTTAGAAGTAATTTTATTCAGTGGGGCTTACCCCCAGGAAAATGTTTTTAGGATTGCAGCTTTTGGCTTTGAAACATCTGTATCTTCAGTTTAAAGTGATTATATTAATATTTAATTTCACGTACTGATCCCTCAAAAAATTGTTGCAGTCTGCTGTCATATTCTATTGTTTAACTATGTATATTACTTGGCTACCTTTGGGCAATACATTCCTCAGATTACCACATCTGATCATAATTTTAAAATGTAGAAATAAGAAATGCCATTATTCATTTCAGTAGCCTGTTCATATCCAATAAGGGTTCTGACTCAAGGATTCTGATTTCTCATACCGTTCAATGGCAGGGACAGCTCTGTGCACAAAGGAATACATACTCAGAGTTATCACAAAACATCTCAGACTAAAAGAAAAAAGGAAGGCAACAACATGCAATACAAAGCATTTTATAAAAAGCAACCTTAAAGTTGCTTTTCTTAAACAATTTGGAGATTAAGGCAGGTTAATTCAGGGTTTCGGGATGGTAAGAACTAGAGCTTATCTAGTAACATTCTTAGGAAGCCATGTGTCCTATATTTTAACCACGTTTTCAAGAAACAGGGGCCGAGTTCAGACTGGCATTTTGCCCCGATATAGGCACATTTCAGAAACATTCCACAACCGGATTAAAGGGGCCATTCACACAGGCACATCTGTCAGCCGTTCCCCACCCATACCCAACCCGTCTTGTAACGCTTCATTCCCGAGTTTAAAATATACCTGGTGAAAGTGGTAGCAAACCCTGGAAAGTGCGATTATCTCACGTCCATCCCGCACCAACAAAGTGTGAATGCCAAAAGCCAAGTTTTTCTTATGCGCTTAAGTGGCTTTGCACATAAGCGCATAGCTCTAGATTGCCAAAAAGAAAGCCGCGTCTTACAGCCGTGCCTCCAGGCCAACAGTGTGAACGCTCCCTTGGGCCTCCTCCCGGTATGCTCCCGCATCAGTCGCTGCAGTGTGAATGGGAAAACCCGGAATAATTTGTTCCAGCTCTTTTTTGCCAAGACTCCCTCCCGCTTCAAACTGCCAGTCTGAACTCAGCCAGGAATTGGGAAACAACAAAATTGCACAAGAAGAGCAAACATTTTACTATGAACCAAGGGTTACAAAAGTTCCTATTAAAACATGATGATAAATGTTACCACAGGAGTCTTATTTGCTGGGAAATTGAAAGATTTGTTTCTGCACTATTTTTACTTATAAAGGATTCTAAGGAAACAATCCAAACACAAATATAAAATTTCTCCTTCCCCCCACCAAAAAAGGGAAAAAATAGAAACATTACTGGAATGAAGAGTTACCTCAGATTTTGTCTTTAAATTAATCATTTGAAAACAGCAAAGTTTCCAGAAGAGATGGCTAATATCCCAGATTACTGGAAGAAATGATAGACAATATTTTGAAAAACAGCTGACCTTAACTCCTTATTAGCAGCAAGAGACTGGAATTGAGAAAATGTTAAACAGAACTGCTATGGGTGATGGCTAACTACAACCGAGAGGGAACAAAACCATTTTTTGCTCAGTAAGGAACCAACAGTATTTGGGATTTCTGTGGTTGTGCAAACCAATTTTTTGTTGCATAAATGATAGAATTGGCTGAAAAGTGAGATTTTTGATCATTTATTTAAAATGTGCCTGGTGACCTGACTTTTATTTTCTAATATAATAAATTTATTAATTTACACAAAGCCCTAGTAGACATCCTTTCATCTTCCACAACAATTGTAAGAAATACAAATATGCTTTGATCATGTTAAATATACCACATACTATTTTCCTGTCATAGGATTCTCCGCTGCTGTATGTTGTAGCTAGCGTAGATGCACATTCTTCTAGATACCAAGGTTTTCTCCCACTTTCAGCTGTGCTGCTGATGGAGATAGTGTAGATGCTATTGGTGTAGCCATCACAGGAACAATGATCCTTACTCCTTCCACCATTTCCAGAAGCCCAAACATATATGGAACCCAAGTTGCCTCGGCCCTATTTAAAATAAGTAAGGGAAAAGTAATTAATAGTTAGCTTGTAAGTGTATAAGACTACCTTCCTTACCTCTTCTCTGTTGTCATGAAATAAATACAACATAAAGCAGTCAAATTTAAGGATATCTATTTTTTCAATGGGAGTGTTAAAGGATATTTTAATGTACTTAACACTAGTGAGTCATGTTCATATTTAAGAAAAGTTTTCTATCAGATTTTTTTGTTCACATCAAAAAAGTCAGAGTCTAAAAACTAATAGTGGTTTTCTAGGTAAGTTCATATTGTTCCTACATATATAGGGCTACAAGTTTCCACATGGTTAGCTAGAGATCTCCCAGAATTACAATGGCCCCCAGGTTCAGTCCCCCTGGAGAAAATGGCTTCTTTGGAAAATAGACTCTGTGGCATTATACCCCACTGAGGTCCCTCCCCTGCTCAAACGCTCAAACGCTCCCCTCCCCAGGCTCTACTCTCAAAATCTCCAGGAATTTCCTAACCCAGAGCTGGCAACCCTACACATGTAGCCCAATCCAAGTTACCAACTATTCCAAAGGCTCAGTTTTTCACCACAACTGACAGCCAATAAAATTAGCCTCCCCAATGTGCTGACTGTTCCCACATACTACAGAACAGTTAGGTTCTTTTCACCTCTCTGCTGTTAGTATCTCTGGGCTACTATTTATGGCTGGAAAAAAGAGCATGAGAACATCATTAATAAATAAAAATTCATCCTTTCCTCCTTCATCACAATCAGTGGTATTCTACAGACTGATAGCTACTTTAATCCCTGTGAGCTTCACTGAATTTATACACTATTTCCACATATGGACATTGGGCTAAATATATTTGTGTAATGACACCTTTACATTTTCAATTATTTGATGGGTGAGAATGAAGAAGAAACAAAGTTCATCTTAGAAAAGAATTTAACCTCATAAATCAGAACTGTTACTCAGGTTATAAGAATTCTTACTATTTCATTTAAAAGTGTGCCCAGTGCCGCTTGGTTCGAAAGCGTAAGCAAGTAGATAAATTGGGTACCTGCCCCTAGGTGGCAGGGGGCACCCTCCCCCGTGTGGGCGGTGTGCAGCAGGACCATCGGCAGCGGCGGATGGCGGTGGCGATGGCAGAGCGATCAGCGAGTGACAAGCCCTGGCGACCTAGTGACCTAGTGACGCTGAGCGGAGGAATCCGGGTGGAAACGGAATCGCGGAGGCGTGGTGACGTGACAGCGCAGCACGGCAGAGCCAGAAAGGACATGAGCCGGAGCTGCGGCTGGCACGGGGCCACACAGCGAGATGAGATCCGCCGGAGAAAGTCACTGGAGTAAGACCCGATCTAAGGCGTCAGGAGGCAGAACACCGGGAACACCGAAAGAATAAGAGCCGCACTACAACAACAGAGAGCCCTGCTGCCTGGGTGCCGGTAGGTCGTCACTCCCCCAGATAGAATGTGGCCCTAGATAGGTATTAAAGTTATATGTAAACCGCTCAGAGACCCTTTGGAATTGGAGCGGTATATAAACTGAAAGTAATAATAAATAAATAAATAAATGGAATACCACTTCATATCAAATATTGTTCAAAAGTATTTCAGCTATCACTGCCTACAAAGGCTGTCTCTAAGTCATATAGTTGTGTGTTTAAAATTGGATAATGGTACATTTTAGTCTTAAATAAGTTAATAATTATGCATGTGTGAAAACAATAATATATTTGGAATCCAAACAAAATCATATCTTATATTCTTGATTATATTATAGTCATGATCCAGTCTTCCATACCTAACATCTGGAAAACCTTGACCTGGATAGCCCAACCTAGCCCAGTCTCATCAGATCTCAGACGGTAAGCAGGGTCAGCCCTGGCTACTATTTGGATGTGAGACCTCCAAGGAATACCAGGGTCATGATGCAGAGACAGGCAATGGCAAACCACCTCTGAACATCTCTCACTTTAAAAGCCCCATGGGGTCACCATAAGTTAGCTATGACTTGACAGCACTTTCCAGCACTATCTGGAAAATACTGCAATCTTCTAAATATATTTTACAGTCCTTTTCTGCCGATGATATTCAGTCTCATAAGCAACAGTTCCCAGTTCACATAACCTAGCCCTGCCCGTTTCCTAGCATAAAATATTGCAACAGAATACAATAAGACATACACTTATTTATGCACCCAGTTGATCTAAAGATGGTCTTCTGCATAAAGTGACTTATGATCAGGGAATGGCAGTATAACCTCAAAAGTATAAGGGAAGTGTAGCTAAAATACAACCTATATGTCTCAGAATCTTATTCCTGCCTCTTTCCCATTGCCATCCTTCAGAACAGGTCTGGAAAGGAATATCCAAAACCAGTCAAGTGAGCAAGAGGGAAATATTTGGCAAATGGGATGTAGCCTGACTGTTCCTCATTTATTATATTGGTCTAGAAGAAACACTATTAACTGTACAATGCTGGAAGACAGATTGTACCTTCCTCTTCCTACAGGCACTGAAATCTCCTGCGCAGGCATTTTTTCCCTTGGCTTACCTACACCTCAAGATACAAGCCCACAGAATCTGTTCTTGAAGAGAAAGGAGGTCTTCTGAGCTTTCTCACCCCCTCCACTCTCCCCAGAGGCATCCCATTTAGTGTGCCATCCTAAGGACACTTTACTGGGAATAAGCCCCAGTGACTAGACCTGCTTAGGATGGCACTGTTAGGCCCTGTTCACACGAGGCGTTTTGGGCCGGGAGAGGGACAGATCGGGGCCGCATCAAACGGGCACGATAACACAGCAACATCTGGCAATCGTGCCGTGGCCGTTCCCGATCCGTCCCAACCGCCCAAAACGTGCATCAAAAAAGAACCACCTACCTGGGTGGTTCAAGTGAATGGGCCACGGCAAATGCGGCCGTGGGATCGCCGGCGCGTCTTTTCGCCGGCGCATCCCCTGCCCCCTGCTGTACTGCACATGCTCGAGCATGCGCAGTTCTGCAGTCTCCCCCTCCCACTCGGCTCTTCCTCCCCGGCATCTGATCGTGCCGGGGAGCAACGGCGCGCGGCTAACGGGATCCGTGGGATCCCGCCACGGCGTTTCTTTTTTGGCGTGGCTTTTAAAAGCCGCGCTTTGCCCCATGTTTTCCCTGCCGTGTGGCAGGGGCCTTAGATACTTATACAAAGGACCCACTGAATTGTTAACCTGACCCTCTTTGAAGTGCAGTGATCATCCCAAAAGTGGTGCTTTAATATGCCAGCATGCTGTTGTTGCCCTGACCTGGATGGCCCTGACTAGCCCGATCTTGTCAGAGCCTCTGAAGCTAAGCAGGGTCAGCCCTGATTGACACTTGGATGGGAGACTACTGTTGTGTTCACTGACCGCCACCGGAGGTCAGCGCATATACCCGAACCTCAGTCGGGGAAGACAATGGGGACTAGGATCCTAGTCCCTCCACTGGGGAACCAATGGGAGCCATGGCGGGAGATTCAAACCCACCAATGGTGACCAAGGGGTGGTCCCCAGGTGTGTATATAGTTGGCCTGCCGGCCGTTTGTATGCATGTCTTGTTGTGTGCCTAATAAAGCGTGCTATGCACCACGTCGTTGTCTGTTGTCGATCCATGCGGCTTCCCACTACACAATAGTGGCGATGAAGGTGGGATCTAGCCGCATCTGAGCCGGGCTGTCGCGAGGAACCAGGAGGACGCGAAGCAGCCGATCCGATGAGTGAACCATCGAACAACTCGACCGCTCCTCCCGCACCCCCTCCGACGCGCACAATGGCTACCGCTCCCGGGCTAGGGCTGCTTCCACCCTTCGACACAGCCCGCCCGCAAGACTGGGCCTCCTGGGTCCAGGGCGCCGAGTCCGCGCTAGAATTCT
>NW_015164674.1:1076546-1076647 GCF_001447785.1 Gekko japonicus
CCACTGGTCTGATCCAGCAGGGCTCTTCTGATGTTCTTCTCAGGGGAAATCCTCAGCCTCTCTGCCCTGTCATTGGCCCTCCAGAGGAACTGGTTGGCCAC
>NW_015164674.1:1076781-1078908 GCF_001447785.1 Gekko japonicus
GTCCTCCGGCGGCACATCGACCAGCTTAGGTGGCGGTTGCCCCCCGATCGCGAGACGGCGGAAGTACCAAGGCAGCAGGCAGCGGCAGACGAGGACCCCTTCGAGGCCCCAGACGTAACCATGCCCGCGCCGGAGGACCCACTGCGGGCCAGCCAGCCCCCGACAGCAGAGGCAGGGTCCCCAGAACCCGAGCTGGAGACCACCGAGGCCCCAGCTCCACCGCCGGCTGCCGCACCGGAGGGCGGAACCCAGGTGGCCCCAGCACAGGGCCCCAGACGATCGACAAGGTTGCGACAGCCCCCAGCGTACCTGAAAGACTATGCCACCTAGGGGTGGTTCCGGACTATGGGGGGAGGGGTGTTGTGTCCACTGACCGCCACCGGAGGTCAGGGCATATACCCGAGCCTCACTCTGGGAAGACAATGGGGACTAGGATCCTAGTCCCTCCACTGGGGAACCAATGGGAGCCATGGCGGGAGATTCAAACCCACCAATGGTGACCAAGGGGTGGTCCCCAGGTGTGTATATAGTTGGCCTGCCGGCCGTTTGTATGCATGTCTTGTTGTGTGCCTAATAAAGCGTGCTATGCACCACGTCGTTGTCTGTCGTCGATCCATGCGGCTTCCCACTACACAATAACTACCAATGAAGTCCAGGGCTGCTACACAGAGGCAGGCAATGGCAAACCACCTCTCTTGCCTTAAAACGTCTCTTGCCTTAAAACATCTCTTGCCTTAAAAAACTCTATGAGGTCACCATCAGTCAGGTACAACTTGATGGCACTTTCCACCAAAGATTTTGTTGTCGCGTAAGAAAAAGGCTTGAAAAAACCCTTGGGGCTTTGCACCTCTCTGGAACCTTAAGTCATGTTGTCCTCATTTAGCCTCATCTAGAGACTCCAACCACATGGAACTCTGCAATCCAAGTTCTGGCTCTGCAGTAACTCCCCAATAAGGGCAGAAAGATCCCTGGCCCTATATCCCCAGGCAGAGGGAGAGACGCAAATAGGGATGAACCAGCTGCTTGAGCGCAGTTCCCACTCGAGAAAAAGAAATAAAAATAAAACTGCTGCTCTCCCTGCAGTCTGGATTTTCAGCTGGATCCCTCGCTCAGGCAGAGAGAGTCCAACAAAACAGGGCCCCAACACGCTCCATTTTTCAGACCCTCTTGTTCACTTGCAAAAGGGAAGCTGCGGCCGGCAAAGCAAATGGATTTCCCTTAGTAAAGACTTCACTAATGAGCCCCAAGGCCAGGGAAACTCACCAAGCAAAATAAATTTTACATGACAGCCTGCAAATAAGAACTAACATAGCCAGTTGATGAAATATTGACCTTGGCAGAATTGTATTCAAAATTCTGTTTACCTATAGTCAAAAGATACATTTTTGTACTCTGGGAGGTTCATTTGTTCAGGCAGATATCACTAATTTAAAACTTTTGCAGTGAAAATTATAACTATAGTTGTACACAGAACAGCAAACTGTTGAGAATGTTAGACGCAAAAGCCAATCAAGTCGCATATGCAAACGACCTCTGTGTCCAGGGTTGGTGGAGTGGAGGCTAAGGCCAATGAGGCTGCATATGCAAATAACCTCTGTGTTCTGACTGGCTATTGGGGGGGAGAGGAAGAGCAAACTGTTTAGAATGTTGGAGGCGAGACTCAAGCAATGCAGCCAGTGGATAGGGACAGATTCTGAGTGACCCACCAGGGCGCCAACCAATTCTGGAGCGTGTGGAATGTTCTAGAGAAGTGCCACCACCATTAGGCTTTTATATATAAGGGAGATAGCCAACGTGCCCCCTGCGTGCAGATATCTAAATCCGCACATCGGGGGCACCTAGGGGGGCAAAGTGATTTTCCTGCACATTTGGAGCAATCCCCAGATGTGCAGAAAAATCTAAAAAGTTGAAAAACGTATATGGGGGATATTTAAATCCACCCAAAAGTAAAAGAGTGTTCCCTGTGCATGTGCAGAGAACACCCCGGCAACTGTCCCGTTGCTGCTGCTGGGGCAGAAAGGGGTGGGAGAAGGCTTGGTGGGCCAGTGGCTGTGAGCTGCTCAGGCCTCGCCACCACCACCGCTGCTGCCGGGGGGGGGGGGGGAAGGGAAGGAGAAGCGTGGGCGG
>NW_015164674.1:1079017-1080524 GCF_001447785.1 Gekko japonicus
GGGCGTGGCGCGCCCAATTCAGGCGTCGCCGCCGGTGCCGGGGGGAGGAGGAGGGAGAAGGATTGGTGGGCCGGCGGGTGGGAGCCACGTGGGCCTTGCCGTTGGTGTGGGGGGCAGGGGAGAAGCTACTTCCTTTTCTTCCACATGGAGCTCCCCACCACGAGTATTGTGGGTCCCCTTTCTTGTTTACACTAATTTAGAAAAAAAACTTGCTTGGCACCACAGTAGACAAGATGGTGAAAAAAAATTGACTGGAACTCCTTAGTGTTTTAAAATGCTATAAGCAGCTGTGGGTCCCAAATCAGACTGGGACTGTGGTATTCCCATCATACTTTGTAGCACCTGTACCATTCACCCTCTTTGATCTGAAGAAGTGAACAATGGCTCATACCCTGCCACATATCTTGTTAGTTTTTAAGGTGCTACTGGACTCTTGCTTTTTTTTTTTACTGCTACAGAAAGACTAACATGGCTACCCATCATGATCCATCTTTTTTTTTTTAAATCCCCATAGGGATATTTTTTATTTTGCATATACTACAAACTACAAAGAAATAAAGGGGAGGGACTACAACTAGAGATAAAGAAAAGCAAACCACACTAGACTAAAACCCCAAGAGAAGGAGATCTTTTCACTGTTAGTAAATATGTTAGTACGATTAGTTTTATTATCACAATATACTTGTTGAGTTCTTGCTTCTTGTATGTTATTTTGTTAGTTGTTATGAGAGAAGTCTCTGATCATCTTCTTATTCTTTGCTTCAAAAGGCCATTTTCCAAGTCCTTCTGCCTTTACTTCGGCTTTCTGTCTCTAAAATCATATACCACTCTGGCAGGTCCTGCACCCTTTTCTGCCGCAGAATCCTCTTCCGTTCCTGAGGTAGCAGAGTCACTCGACTTCGATTCTCCCTCTTTGGACTCATCATCTGTCCCCAGCTGACGTTTCAAAAATTCTTTAGCTTTAAAAGTGGAGTCTATCTTCTCCCTTCTATTGTTGATCTTAAAGATGACACCTTCCGGAACCACCCATCTGTATGATATTCCATTAGTTTGAAGAAAATAAATTAATTCCTTGTAATTTTTCCTCTTTTGTATTATTTCAAATGGAATGTCCTTTAAAGTTTTAATGGTTACATTTCCCATTTTCAGTGAAGTTGCTGATGTTGCTTTTAAAGTGGCATCTCTGGTTTGTCTTCTTGAAAACTTGACCACTATTTCTCCAGGTAGGCTATTATTTTTAAATATAGTTGGAGTAAGCCCTACAGGCTGTCTCCATTTCGTTTACCAGTTCATCTGCTGTTAAGCCTACTACTGGAGCGATGATCTCACTAAGCACCCTCTTCAAGTCTTCTCGATCCATTTCAGGAACCCCCTGAAACCTGAGAATCATGTTAGCTTTTTACATCTGAAGCTGCAAGACTCGATTCTCAAGGCAATTCTGCTTCATTTCCACCTCTCCCATCCTTTTCTTCAACTTCTTACTTGTGGTGTCAATCTCTTTAATTTT
>NW_015164674.1:1080630-1095478 GCF_001447785.1 Gekko japonicus
GACTTCGCAATTCAGATAAGTCTCTCCAAACACTTTTGGTTTACTTCCTCCCCTCTCCCCCTTCATGTCTTAACCACTCATTCGCAAAAGAGGTGTCCCTCTTTGCAATCTCTGTTTCCAATCGCGCGCACGGGGGGGATCGCTTTTCAAACTACTCCGTTTTTATTCAGAACTCACGTTCATTGTTGGCCAGTTTATCTGACCACGCTCAGTTTTATGCCATTCCGCTCGATCTCCGGCACTTGTCCCGGTCAGTCCAGCTTTTCCCGAAGGCCACTCAGCGACTGGACCGTCGGGGCAGAGGGGAGCCTCAATTCTCCGGCATTACGCCATCGAAGAGGCTACCCCTCAAAAGCCCCCTGGCCTGGAGCCTATCGCAAAGGCTCCGCGGGGGTGTCACTTGAGATGGCACCCTTCCAGGCTGCTGGTGTGCGATTCGCCCTCCTCCGTTGTGAGGAGAGTGTCCACCATCGCTGTTCCATCGACCGGAAGTCTATGATCCATCTTTGATCGTAGTCTAGGGACTCTTTTATTATCTTTAAAACAACTTTACATCCTTTCCTACCTCATATGAATTATGACCAAAAAACTTTATCCATCTAAATAATTACTGATTTGAAATAAATTAAACATATAAATTGAAAATAAATTTTAAAAGAGGAGGGCATTTTGTCTTCTATTTGTGCAGTTAATTTCCTCTCCTTGGATTATAAATGTAAAAGTACCAATTGCCTGCTGTTGCCCAGGGACCCTACTGCTCAAATCACTTCAGGTCACTGAGTCTGTCTTCCTGTGTATTTCCTACCACCTCAGATTTAGTTTTCTTTTCCTCAGCCAATTTGGCCACTATTGAACTAACTAAAGAAACAACTAGTGTGGAAAAAGACTCATTAACTAACTTCAGTTCATATTCAGTAAAGCTGCCTGTCAGAGAAATGTGATGATACCATCTCAGGCAAGAGTTCAGTGGTTTTATTTTGAAGACTTGATGAAAACCAAATACCTAAAGTCAACACTCTACAGCTCTATGGTATTAACACTGTGAGATGTTTATTATGACTGACTGATCGGAATTGATTTTTCACAAGAGTACATGTTCAAAGTAGCTGTATATAGCACCCCATTTTGGTTGGTGTCCATTGTTATCTACAAGATACCTGTAAAACAAATTTTCAACCCACAGTCCCAGTCTTTTGGAATTGAGTTACTCTTATTTGCAAGTAGGATTATTTAACAATTACAGATTTAGAGTTGGCCACTGGTTCAACTACATGCTAAATGAATTTTATTCTAGCCTCCTGAATTGTCAAAGATTATACACTTCTTTCTCCTGGAATTTTTAAAGCTGTTTATAGTCTCTTGTTTATATTCTCTGGGGAGGGAAGGTGGCATGGTAGAGCCCAGGCGTCCCCAATGTAGTGCCCATGGGTGCCATGGTGCTTGCCAACACCTTTCCTGGCATCTGCCAAGTGTTTCCAGAAAGTGAGTGGCACTGGATGCCTCAGCAGAGTTTCTGATTGGCCACTGGAGAGCCGATTGACTGGGCAGATTAAAATAACATTGTTTCAGAGGCAGCTGCAACCACAGTGTTGGTTTTATTTTCTCTCACTCCTCTTTCCCAATGTGTTTTTAAAATTAACTCTCTTCTCCCCTGGACTTGGGCTTCTTTCTAGGGTTGCCAGCTCAAGGTTGGAAAATTCCTGGGAATTTGAGAGTGTGGGCCATGAGGAAGGCAGGGTTTGAGGAGGAGAGGGACTTCAGCGGGGGATGCCCTCCAAAACACCAATTTCTCTAGGGGACTTTTATATGTTGCTTGGAGACCAGTTTTAATTCAAGGAGATATCCAGACACCACCAAGGGGCTGACAACCCTATCTGAGTGATTGGTCCCACCTCATGTGGCAACCCTTTTGTGGTTGTGCCCACCATTCTTTGTCAGAATTCCAAAGGTGCCCACAGGCTCAAAAAGGTTGGGGACCCCGGTATAGCTTGACTCTGTCAGATTTCAGAAGCTAAGTACAGTTGGCACTTTGAAGGAAGACCTCCAAGGAAGACTCTGTGGAGGAAGGCAATAGCGAACCACCTCCACTTCTCATTTGCCTTGAAAGCCGCTTGCTGGGATTGCCATAAGTCATCTGTGACTTGATGGCACTTCAAACACAAACACACACACACACACACACACATTCTCTTGCTACTGCAACTTACACTGTCAATAGGCAGCAGCTTTGACTTAGCTGAGGAGAACAGGAATTGAAAAATCCACAAACCTCAGTGGCAAAAATCTGCTAAAGAGACCTCATAGTCCTTGTGCAGCCAAGAACGCGTGTGTCTTCCTTATTCTTTACTGCTTACACAAAGTCCATTTTTCATACTACATTGCAGTAGATTTTGTTGCTACAGCTACCATTTTGTCTGCTGAGATTTTTAGTCAAGAGGTTGATGCCCCTGGAACACCCCCCCCAAGGGGATCCCCATTTTTGATCCCTGTACACGTGCACATCTTGGCATGGGCCTAGCAAGGAAAGATGGAGTCCATACCAAACTGATATCACAAAGGCAGTGAGTCATGCTGAGGGTATGAAAGGCTCCTCCACCCATTATGCAAAAGTCCATCTTTGGTGGGAGTTAACTGGAAGGCTATTCTCCTCAAGGACCTAGGAGTCTCCTCCCTGATAATTTGATGTAAACCAACAACCCAAATAACCAAGACAATAAACAACAGGACAGTCCCAGCTATTTCTTCCTTATCTTAAGGGCTGGACAGGAAGATTTTCCCCCTTACTCAATCATGTAAAACATTCAACCATCAAAACGTACAATATCTAACACCACAGACTCCTCAAGGGAACATTTTTGGTACTTTTAATGTAAAAGAGAAAAGCTCCCCTCCACAATGTGCACAAAGAATTTCTATTCAAATTAGCTCATTTCCAGAAAGATTACGTTTCCATCATTCCTACAGTCCAGTGTCAACAAACCTTTCCCCACCTCAGTCTTAGCAAAAGTGTATAAAAAGTTATCACTGATATTCTGCTGTTTATGAATCTATATCTGCTGACACACACACTATATGAACTGTGCACACATGTATACCCACAGGCATGGAGAAAGCTGCTTGCATTACCTATTGTGAGAGATTTCACATAGAGGACACTTGCCTGCATTTTATGTTAATGAGGTTTGCACACATACAGCTCAGAGCCTTATGGGAAAGAGAAGCACATTTTAGCCATTGTTAGCAGAAACAACATCTAAGGAGAGGTAACTCCACCATTGCTGAAGGACCTGATGTCACGCAGTATATGGATTTGATCTGCATCTGAATTGCCATATTTCCTGGTGGAGGTGCCTTGAGTACTTGGGAAAGCTGGTATCGATCTGCATATCAAGGAAGGTCCAGGAAGCCAAGACTTCACACCTGACCAGATGGTGTTCCATGAGTTAGAATTTAGAGTTTCAAATATTGTCCACACCCCTAAGGTACCTGCCCCTTTCTGCATGCACCAATGAGTGTAGCTATGGGATGGACTTGTAGGTAGGTGGGATCTCAGCTTGGTAAAGGTTGCCACCCACCTGGAGATTCAACTATAAAAAGCAAAGACCATGTGTTAGGTCTTTGCTAGCTGCATCCCCTTTCATCATCCCCTGTCTTCTTTCATCTCCTAAAGCCCAGCTTACCCCTATTGTCTACTTTTGATCTCTTGGACTGCAGCCAAAGAGATCCACACTAGCTGGCTGGTTCTAGCTGTGTGATTTAGCAAATACCCTAGGTCTTAATTTCTTGCCCTCCAATTCTCCATTGCAACAGACAAGACTTCAGGAAAGATAAGTATTAAACCGTAAACCTACCTACCTCTTAAGTAAATGGGACTATTTTATGTACTTCTATAATTCTAAAGGAACTTGATTGCTAGTGTGAGTGATTCTGTTTTGTGTGTATGTGATTTTGATATTGTTCAGTAAAAAGACAATTGTTTTGGAAAAATACCAGTCTCATCTCTTTCACTGGGATCCACCTGGGGTGGATTTGGACCTCCGTAAACTTTGGCAAGAACTCACATTAAATTTAATTGCCATCTGCTGTACATAAAGCAGTTTGGCTAACACCATCCAATTTTTATCTGGTTTGGATTCCTCCCTGGTACCCCAACTGTATGGTTGCCCCCCTTCTCTCTTCTCCATGGACTCTCTCTCTGCTACACCTTCTCCATCTTTTCAGTTCTCCCACCCGGAGCTTCCCTGCTGTCTTCAGGAAGCAGGCTCATATGTCTTTCATTCTCTTCTTTAATTTCCTCCCTTAGTAGCAGGTGATTTGTTAGGGAAAGGGTTTAAACAGTATTTGTATATCACATATGCATTTATTTCCTTTCTATAGCACCTCTATTTTTATTTTTCTGATTTAGAAGCAGAAGATATTGGATTTATACCCCACCCTTCATTTGGAGTCTCAGAGCGGCTTACAAACTCCTTTCCCTTCCCCTCCCCACAACAGACACCCTGTGAGGTAGGTGGGGCTGAGAGAGCTCTTTCAAGAACTGCTCTTTCAAGGACAGCTCTTGTCAGAAATATGGCTTGTCCAAGGTCATCCAGCAGCTGCAAGTGGAAGAGTGGGGAATCAAATCCGGTTCTCCAAGATTAGAGTCCATGCCTCTACACCAAACTGGCTCTTTAACTTGGTTTCTTTCTTGTTGATTCAATAAATTCCTTTGCTGGTTTAAGAAGTTTATTCCCTTCATTTCTTTTGAGCATTGGTCTGGATCTTGACCCCGATATACACAGGGTTAAGATCTCAGTAATTAATATCCCATAATACATGCATTTTGTCCTCACTAGCAGAAGGATGCTGTAATGGATTGCACTTTAAAATCTTATAAGTGCTGTGTAAACAGATAATAAACTGTGAAGGGTTAATTCCTCACAGAGCCAGAGAGACTTGTGTAACAGGTTCATCCAAGAGATCTGATTGGTTAATGTGAGTTGAGCAAAGAAAGATTTCAGACCTGAATAACGAGGAATCTTATTCTAGCCCTGATAGAGAAGGGTTTAGTGCTGACAGGGTTTGTGTTTGGCCCTGACTGAGAACAGTTTAACACAGATGGAGTACTGGGAAGGTTGGCAGGAAGAGTGGGTAATTAGGTAAAGACTCCCATTCAGGTCAGAAAAGGGGATAGATCTTGTAGTGAGTGAGGAATTTCCCTACCAGTTAAAACAGGGAGGTAGCTCTGAAGAGTGGAGAGATCCCTGGTTTGGTGTGTTTAGAAACTGCCTTTTAAATCTTGAGGAGTCAGTTAAAAAAAACACACCTCAAGAAGAGTACTGGTATGTTTAGTGAAGGAATCTGGGTAGTGGACAGAGTATCCCTGCCTTCTGGAAACCAAAAAGAGTCAAATACACTCAGAAAGTATACTGGAGTGTTTAGGAAACACTAGAACAAAACCCTCTCATCTTAAAGATTATAAGTCACTGTGAAAAGCTTAAGAAACTCTCAACTGCTTGAAACATATGAATTGTAGTCTGTGTCAATAGTGATTTACCTCAGAAATTTTACCCGATTTCACCTGACCTTTTCCCTCTATGTTGAATAAAATATTTTGCTACTTTTGGACTTTAAAAAACCTTGAGGGCCATTTCAGTGGTTTATGTTAAAGAGGGATCTTGACCCTTCCCTCAGGTTTCTAGGCTGAGCCAGCAGCAACACTTCATACTGTGACCAGGGGGAGGGTGGGTGGGTAACACCCATAGATCTTCAGAAAAAAGAAAGTCGGTAAATAAGGCTGCTCAGTCAGAAAGGGAGAGACAAACAGAGGGAAAATCTTGCCTCTGAGGGAAGGAAGTGGGCTAGGTTGTCATAGCTGCTTTGGATAACAAGGTCAGGATTTTGCAACTTCTTACAAATGATGTTTCAAAAAAATTATGTGAATTTATCTAAATCAGGGTTTTGTTGTCAAAAGGAAAAAAGAAAAAAGTGCCAAAGTAAGAGAGACAGAAAAGAGACAAGAATTCTTGAACAGTCCTGTTCTATACAATGAAGACAACATATTTTGCACACCTGAAATTGGCATAAAGGTATTGCAAATTCATGAAGCATTATGCCGTAACTTAGAATGCTTGTTCTTTGGAATAACAGTCAAACAGCTTCACACTATTCCCTGAAGACCTATAATTAGTATTTAAAACTTCAGACATAACAAGGCAAGAAGCGCTGCTGGCTAGAACTTGAAATCCGAAACTGTGGAATGCAAAACATTTTACTTTCCAAAGTACAATAAAGTCAGCAGCACAACCACACATATTGCATATTTTCATTTTAGGTAGGTGTTTAAGCTGTTAATACTACTAACAGTCTTCCTTCCTTTTTTCAGAGAGAAGTATTTCCAGATACTCTGTCCTTTGGACAGAGGTTTAAGATTTCTCAGAGTGGGGTGCTGCCATTAAAAAAGAACCTTAAAATTTTACATTCACATTGGGCAACATAGACTCTGGTAAAGGTAATTTTAAAACTTATTTAGTGAAGCGGGGGGGGGACCCCTCCCCTAAAATGCCAGGATCACACCAGGCACGTTGCAGGGGAATGCTCTATCATTCGACGGAAAACTCTATGTTTTCCCCTCAAATGATAGTGGCCCCACCCCCAATGTGCCCGATGCAATGACGTCACTTCCAGGTAACATCATTGTGGCATATGCACTTTGCTCGCACATGGAAGGTATCCTGGAGAGGGTCCGGGATTCCCCTGCTGCATGCAACAATGGTTAGACCTGGCAACCCTATGCAACGTACGTAGTGCATTTTTATGTTGTTCTTCTTCCAAGGAGCTCACCACAATGTACATGTTTCTGCCTTCTTCATTTTATCCTGAGAACAACCCTGTGAAGTGGGTTAGGCTGAGAGAAAGGGATTGTCAAACTCTGTGTGGTGGTGGATAGTGCTGTCAAGCCACAGCCAATTTATGATGATCCGTATGGTTTTCTGGGCAAGAGATGTTCAGAGGTAGTTTGCCATTGTCTGATGCTGTCTAACAGCCCTGGGCTTCCTTGGTAGTCTCCCATCCAAATACTAAGCAGGGCTGACCCTCCTCAGTTTCTGAGATCTGACAAGATTGGGCTAGTCTGGGTCACCCAGGTCAGGGCTAAACTCTGCATCGCAGCAGTCAAAAAGGCAAACTCTGTGCCTTAGGAAAGGAACTGAAAATAAAATATACATACAGATATATGGTGCAGATTAATTTGGAATACTGTGTGCAGTTCTAGTCGCCATATCCACAGAAGGATATTGCAGAGTTGGAAAAAGTATAGGGTAATCAAGATGATTAACAGTTTGGAACACCTTTCCTATTAGAAAAGGTTGAAGAAACTGGTTCTTTGCAGTTTAGAAAAAAAGACAACCGGGGGGGGGATATGATAGAGGTTTATAGACTTATGCACAGGGTGGGAAAAGGGGATAGAGAGATTTTCCTCCCTCTACACATTATACCAGAACTTACAGGCATCCAATTAACTCAATGGCGAACAGATTTAGGAAAACCAAAATGAAATACATCTTTACATATCAAGTAATTAAACTGTGAAATTCACTGCCAATGAACATAGATGCTCACAAGTATAGAGGGCTTTAAAAAGGGGGTTAGGGAGATTCATGGAGGATAGGTCCATCATAGCTACTAGCCATGGTGAGCAGAGGGAAATTCTGCTCTAAAAAACAGTGCTAGAAGGCAGTATCAGGGGAAAGCCTTGGCTTTTATGCCCTGCTTGTTGGATCTCCAAAGTAACTGGTTGGCTGCTGCATAAAAAGGTATGCCAGACCAGATGGACTACTGATCTCATTCGGCAGGGGTCTTATGTTTTTATGTCACCAAGTAAGCTGCATTACTGTGTGGGGATCTGAATCCTAGGCCAGCTCTTGAACCTCTACACCACACTGGAATTTCATGAAGGCAATATCCCCAATTTTTAAGAGTTCAACAGACTGAAAGTGAATCCCCTATTTCATTCAAGGTCTGGTGAAAAATGACTAGAGGGCAATACTGTCAAATACAGAGATTTTCCCCTTGTGTATTACCTTCAGAGATTTTTTTTTAAGCCACAGAAAATGAAAATTTAAACACAGGAAAAGTTGGGGAAGGATTTACCAACTACGGTTTTCCTACTGCTGCTGCCCAGCCACTTGTGGGTTCACGACTGCTGCTCTTGATTGCTTGGTTGCATGCAGTTGACTCTTTTCTGGATTGTTCATTTGATTTAAGAAATAATATGTGGAATGTCGCAGTGATGTGGGAGAGGTAATTTTTCCTAAACAGAACATTTTCTGGAAAAGCTTCCAATGCTATATTTTGGCATGGGACATTTTTCACCCCATGTATGTAAATATAGTCCATTTATCTATAGTAGTTGTGGCAGCTGTGCTGCAAATCAATTATCTTAGATGGGCTAATTGTGGAGTATGAAGCACAGACAAACCTCAGTGCTTGTATATGGTCCAGTTTGTACATGATGTATTTGACTACTTTTTCTACCATTATTTAAATTATTTATTTAAACTTGAATAGGAAAATTTTCCAACTCAAATTTTTCTGGAAAACCCACATCACTGTAATGCTGATAAAGACTTGAAGAATAAACAGCATTATCTGCCTTACCAATACAACATTTGGAGCCTATACATATTAATATTCCTATCAAGATAAGGTGGTGGGATTATCTATTCCTTCTCTGGCATGCATACAATTTCTTCTGCTATCTTTGACCATGCTTTTGTTGACAATACCATAAACTATGTTTTATACTAACAGAGTTTAAACTCTGGTTCCAAATCCAAGCTAAAAGCAAATCTTGGTGCCAATGTAAGTTCAAGGTTTTGGTTCTGACCTTTGAGGCCTTGAGCAGTCTGGGACCAACATATCTGCGGGACCGCCTCCTCCGTTACACCCCCAGGAGAGCACTACACTCTTCATAGAACAACTTGCTAGTGGTCCATGGCCCTAAAGATATCTGGCTGTCCTCAACCGGGGCCAGGGCCTTTTCGAACCTGGCCTCAACCTGATGATAACATCAGGGCCCTGCGGGATCTCATGCAATTCTACAGGGCCTGCAAGGCAGAGATGTTCTGCCTTGTTCAGTTGAGGACAGTGACGGTTGACACCATGGCTGGCACCATTCTTAGACCCCAGTTCTTGTGGTGCCTACCCCCCCATACATGTGAAGCACTTACAGACCAGATGGGAGGGAACTGCAATTTTTTTCACCACTTGCTTTTAAATATTGTATAATGCTGGATATGGCTGTTGTATTTTGTTAGAATGTTGTACATCACCTACAGCCCCACAATCATGGGGATCAGGCGATCAATAAATACTGATCAATAAATATAATGTAATAAATAAACAAACCATAACTTTTCTGAGCTTTCAGGAAAAGGGGCAAAAAAGCATCTTCAAGAAACAAACACAGTTAAGGAAATGGGAAGGTTGTATGTTCATATAATTTAAATCATGGCTAAAAGAGAGGGAAAACACCATGTTTGTATATTAATTTAACTTTTAGTAAGCTTCATAGTACCTCTGGTAGTGATGGAGTCCAAAGTTCACCCACCTAGTCCTTTTCCATGTGTTCTTTCCCCCACTTCATTCTGCATTCCTTTCTATAAGATAGCCTGGAGGGGGGCTTTATTATTTATTTACACTTTTTAATTGCACTTCTAGTTTTTCACAAAAACAAACCTAATTATATGTTAGTGATTCCACAGACAGGTGCGAGTACTGTGAGTGTTGCATAGCTTTCCTTTCGTCTTATTACAGAGCAGAGAAACTACACAATGGTCAAAGTTTTATAATACATCAGGAATGCTATAGAAGTGTCTTTTTTATCCATTATACTGCATTGACCTACATGTACATGTGGACCAATTTTCCAACTGGAAAAATATGTTACCAAATGAGAGTTCTGCATCACTTTAACTTGCTGTCAGATTATTCCCACAAAGACTTCTAACAAGAAAGGCTGAGGGAAAGTGACTTGCTAAGGCCACACAATGAGGCTGTAGCATACACAACATTGTAAACTTTCTGAAAAAATGAATTATAAAAGATTTATACTTGGACTGTGCTACAATAGTTGTACAATGAGGTTCAATCTGATAGTACTTTTCCTGCATCCATGTAATGACTTTAGTGCATTCGGTTAAAATATGTCGAAGCTATGCATGCTGTAATGTGTGTGTGTTCATGAGGGAGAAAAATACAGACATGAAAAATATCACCTCTTGATCTTTTTGTGATCACATTCAGGTATTTCTGTTTTATAATGTTAATTCATATTATTTTCATCCGCCAAATAAGGCAGTGGGTTATAGTTTCATTTTTTAAACTGGATAGTATATATCCTAAACCTACGGTAACAGTGTCTGACCATGGGAGTGTCTGACCCATCTAATTTCTCTCTCCCCAGCTCTTTCTTATTTCAGTGACAGCAAACCACAGGCAATGTGAGTAATTAAAAAGCTGCCTCCTGAGACATCATGCAGTGGCTTTGAGACAGGAGGAAGGGTACAAAAGTTGGAATGGGGTCATAAACAAGCATGACAAATCAGGTACAAAGAATAAGTGAACAGTCTAAGACAAAATGTATGGATGTTACAATTTCAGTATATATAGTAAATTTTGAAAAAACGTTTGGAATCTTTTAGCAAATAACAGTATTCTTTGCTATTCAAATCTTGATAATAACAGGATAAAAAAGGCTGGAGAAATGCACATTTTGGTGAGTTCTATGACATTCAGTTCAAATGAAGACAGGGAATGTATCTCATAGAAGGCAGATGATACAGTTCCTTTTTAAAACACACACACACACACACTATGTCAGAAGCAGAACTTTTATTGGGAAATTTTTAAAAAACCATAAAATGCTTCATTCTTGTTTAAAGTTATGTGCAAGTCCCACTGAAATAAATGGTATCCAAGTTTGCTTTAACTTTATGCAGAATTGTAGTCTGGTACCTTGCCCTAAGCACATTTGGACACCAATCCTTTGTGCACTTAGTAAGGAATAAGAACCACTGAATGTAAACATATATAGGATCAAGCTATTAATTGGGTAGTTCCCAGAGAACATAGTGTTTAGGATCACAGTCTACTGAGGAGTTACATTTTATAAATAGCTATCTTTTATTGCTATAGTAATTTTAGAATGCTTTTTGGATTTTTAAAAGCTCTTTTTAAAAATAATCCAAAATTCTTTATTCACCTTCTGAAGACTGACAGTTGCTTTGTGATGGTAAGGGAGCCTTCTGTTCCTATCAACACTTTGAACACACACTCCAAAGCCAAACTTGATGAAGTGAGAGAGATGAAAAGGGGCAGTGATGATGAGAGGGGAGGCACCAAGCAAAGTTCTCACAAGAGGCTCAGCAGCACAACATCTGATCATTAATGTCCATCAAACTTTTTGGCCCTTATCCAGCTCACTGAAGAAAATGGGGCAGTGGGAACAACAAGAAGGCCACTGTGCCAACCTAGGCAAAAAGCCAAAGTGTCTGATTTAAGTTTCAGAGCTTATCCTCCCATGCTCCATTACATTAAGAATGATGATATGCCATGCCAAAGTTGTGCAGTACCTCCTGGGGCTACTGATCTGGCACTGCAAAGTATGCAGTTGGTTGTACGTAATCAGAACTGGTAAACTGAATTTTGCAAAATTATACAACTTCTAGATATCAGAAGTAGCTTTAATTTTATAGCTACCTGATGGGTTTTAGAACATTTTGGTTTTGTGCTAATATATGTCAATTCAACAAAATAATGTAATAACATAAACAAATAGAACACTTCAAATGACAAAGAATTAAAGGATTGCTTAAGGAAGGGAGGATTTTCAGGAAGGGAGTCTGAAGAACTTAGTTAAATTGAGGTGATGAGAGATCTAGACCTATAGGGGAAATTAAAAACCAGTAAATCTCTAGGTCCTGATGGCTCACATCAGAGAATTCTTAGGGAACTCAAACATGAGATTGTTGATCTACTAACCTATATATGTAACTTATCACTAAATCTAGACACTGTACCAAAAGACTGGAGAATAACAAATGTTACACTGATTTTTAAAAAGGGGTCCAGAGAGGTGCCAGGAAATTACAGACCACTTAGAATAAAGTCTATTCCATGCAAATTAATTGAAGCTGTAATCAAAGACAGAATTATTAAGCAAATAGAAGAAGAAAGCCTCTTGAGTAAACTTATCAATGTCATGGGATAAGAGGGCAGGTTCTCTTGTGGCTTAAAAATTGGTTCAATGACAAGAAGCAAAAAGTAGGAATAAATGGTCAGTTCTCACAACGAAGGAAATTAACTAACAGGATCACACTAGGATCATTACTGGGGCCCGTACTGAAACTAGGGGTGAGCAGCGTAGTGGCCAAGTTTACAGATGATACAAAATTATTCAGGATGGTGAAAACCAAGGATGACTGTGAAGAGCTCCAGAAGGCTCTCCACAAATTGGGTGAATGGGCAACAAAGTGGTCTATGAATTTCAGTGTAGGTAAGTGTAAGGCAGTGCCAGATTTATGTATAGGATAAGTAGGCTGAAGCCTAGAGCCTCTAAATCTAGGGGCCTCCACAGCCCTACCCCCCCAGTGGGCAGTCTCCCCTCTCCCAAAATTACAAACCCAAGACTTCTGTCCCGATGTCGCCCGGGACATGGCCGGGGCTCTCCCGGCAGCTCCAGGAGAAGGACGCCCCGTCCTTGCACGGCCCCAAGACGACCAGCCCGCACGACCCGCGCGACTCACCTCCCTCCTACAACAGCAACAAGAAGCCGCGGCAGCAGAGCCCGGAGGGCCGACGACGAGTGCCGGGGCCAGGGGAAGACGTCAGTCGGCGGGTGCGGGCCGGCCAGCGGAGGCTGCACAGGCGGCCAGGCCCGCACACAGCGAGTGGGGCGTGCGCGGACCCACCCCCGCCCTGGGATAGGGGTCTGGGGTGCTGACGCGGCAGCAAGCCCCGACCTCCAGCCGCCTGGGGAGCCGGGGGCTGGAGAGGCGGGGCAGGAAGCCCCAGCGTCTCTACCTTTAGAGAGGGTGGGGCTAGGGAGGCGGGAGCGCCGACAGCAAAGGAGGAAATAAAAGCGGAGGACGAGCGAGCCAGGGAGGAGGATCTGGGCTGGCTGCAGCTGTGGCCGTTCTGCTGACGCCTAGAGAGAGAAAAGCACGGAGCCCAGCAGAGAAAGACAGTCAGACCCAGAGCGGACGAAGAGGGTGACACAACCCTCTGCCTGATCCGTGTCTGAGGCAAGCTCCCTCCTGTACCTGAAAAGCCTCGTTTGCAAGCCGTTGCACTCCCGGGTCCCTTCCGCGGGTAGCCCCCAGCTTCAGCTTCACTGCGGGAGACACGGCGACAGGCGGACCACCCGGGGGGAAGGGTGACGGAGCCCACAACTTCATGCAAGGGAAGGACAACTCAGGCCCAGCAACTATGAGACTCAGGGCCAGCCAGTGGGGCCCAATTTGTAACTCTGGGGCCCAACTGGAAAACTTTTTGTGGGGCCCTAGTTCACAGCCAAAGTTTGCAGAATCTTAGAGATATAAATAAAATCCATCTAGATTGCACTGGTGTGGGCCGCCTTAGGAATGGCCCGTGGGGCCCAATTTGGCCAAATTGCTCCAACTGCCTTAAGGCCAGCCCTGATGAGATTGTGCAGGGGTTGGACTGACAAGCCCTGGTGCCACTATTCAGAGTACAGACTCCAGGACTCCAGAGCCAGCACCCCAGAGTCAACAACCGGCTGCACAGCTTTCCCCAGCTCAAGGGTCAGGTTACTAGTGGTATGTGCTGCACTTTAATCAGTGGGAGAGTGTGAGTGGGGGGCCAGCTGGGGCAGATACACCAGGCAAGCAAGCTCTCCCAAGTCCCTTCCATCCTTTCCCTCCTCCTTGGCTTGAACAGAGGAAGCACATGTGAGTGGCACTGGCCTCATCCTTCCCAAGCAGGGAAGTCTATCTTTCACACTTCACAGAGCCCTGTCGGTGCCTGCAGCATGCACTTGCAACCCCCTTCTCAGAACTTCTTGGATATGAAAAGAAATATTAATGGTGTCAATTGTCATGCCAATAAATCCAAACAATACTGCTTCATACATTAATAGTAGATCAATTGTTCTAAAGCCACTGCAGAATCTAATCAAAGTTTTACATATTTATTTTATATAACAATTTTTGGCAGTTGGCTCTTTTAAATGGCTAGTATTGATTGTTGGATGGGAGCCTGGTGTTTGCAGATGCTGGAATTATTAGATGAGAAGTTATAGTTAATTATTAACCTATGTTTTTGCATCATTTCCAAGCCTCCTAATTGCATGTGTCTTGGAGAAAATTATTTTGAATCCTTTTGGCAATTTTGGGAGTTTAGTGTTTGCAGATGCTGGAATTATTAGATGAGAAGTTATAGTTAATTATTAACCTATGTTTTTGCATCATTTCCAAGCCTCCTAATTGCATGTGTCTTGGAGAAAATTATTTTGAATCCTTTTGGCAATTTTGGGTGTTTATAAATTTTTGAAAATGTTTATATTGGGAAATGATGTTGTGCTATAGCGTTGGCTTGTTGGATGTGACAGAATAGACTCCATCTTGTGTTTGCTTTAGTTTAGGTTGTTTAGTTTAGTTTAGTTAAAATGGCCACCCTGGGAAGTAGGGCAAAATTCCAGGGTAGGCCTACAAATCCCAGATGCCTCCATGGCCAAAAAGTGTGGGAAAGCCAGGGGGTGGAGTCAGAAGATATAAATGCTCCAGCCAGCCTGGAAGGGGGGAGTCATCCTGCAACCCTCAGAGAGGCCAGGAGGCTCTTGCTGCAGATT
>NW_015164674.1:1096351-1117142 GCF_001447785.1 Gekko japonicus
ATAGAACTAATTCAAGAGTCACTTACTAGACAGAGAGAGGCTAAAGAGCACAAGAAAATAATGTAAATAGTCAGATTTTGCAGTTCACACCTGGCAAGATAGGCCAAGTCCAAGGTGTTCCAGATGCAGATAGAGATAATCTAAACCATATATATAAAAGTATAAATATTTATTAAGGTGTACACATGTTAAAACTTTCCTGATTAAAAATTACTTTGTCTAAGATCAGACTAAAAGCTTATCCACTATACATACATATGATGGGTAAATACATTACAACTGAAGACCAAACGTGTTTCGGCCCCTAAGGGCCTTCCTCAGTGGTCACTATTATCTATATATTCTAGACACACATTCAAAGACCTGTTACAGAGTTTTAGTACACATATAATTAAACCGGATGTTGTTTCCTTGTATACTTATAATTGGACTCCTGGTATTAGTGATGGGCCATAGGTATAGCCATATCACCTCCACAACTTATTCTGGTAACAGCGATTTTGTAGGTCTGAATGTGTGTCCCTCCATCAAGGTGAAAATAGAATAGGTGCAGAAAATGAAAGAACTGGAATTCGTGTTTATGCTGCATTTTTGGACCCGTGTGCTAGGTCATTTTCACAAGGTCAGCAAAGCCCTTCAGAAATCAGACCTGTTATTGAGTTCTTGTGCAAGTTTGTACAGTTCACTTCTGGATTTTTTAAGGAAAATTAGAGAAGATTATGATGAGCTTGAGAAAAAAGCAAAAGCCACCTTGCCAAATGTTAACTACAAAACAAGGAGACAAAGAGTAAGGGAACGGCAAAGAAATGACAGAAGTGCATCCGATGCCTTAGATGCACTTTCTTCAAGAGATAAGTTTAGGATAAAATCCTTTATTCCTGTGTTAGATTCACTTGAAGCCAATTTAAAAATAAGAAGTACTGTGTAAAGTGCACAATTGCACAATTGTTTTCCATTCTTGCTAATCTGACAGCATATAAGCAAGAAATTCAGCAAGGTGTTCAACTGTTGATGGAAGCATATCCAGAAGATATTGACTTGAAACTTATTGATGAACTTTTGCACTTTCACCTGTACGTGAGACAAAGCATAGGCTTACAGAAGAGCAGTCTCTGTCTCATACAGACCTTTATCAAATTATATACAAGGAAAAAATTCAGATGGCCTTTCCTAATATGGAAGCAATCTTGCAGCTATTTCTTAGATTTATGGTCACTAACTGCTCGTGAGAGAGGAGTTTTTCAAGACTCAAAATAATCAAAAATGAATGAAGGGCCACGATGTCTCAAGAGAGGTTGTCCACACTGAGCATTCTGTACATTGAAAGTGACAAACTTAGACAAACAAATTTTGATGATGTTTTGGATGATTTTGCTATGAGGAAGGCTAGAAAAAAACATTTTTAGTCTTGCTGTATTTGATGGTTGTAGTTTACTTCTTAATATGTGTTTTAAAACTGACTGTTTAATGACAACATAAAGTAGATTCTAAAAGTGCCACAATGTCAGGTAATCATGATCATATTATTTACACTTTCCAGGCAATATAATTTGTAAACTCAAGTTTTTTTTTAAGAATAACATTACAACATTTTCCTAAAAATTAATGCTTATTCCACAAAAGGGTTACAAAGTTCAGTTATTGCAAAAGTTTTTCAGTGTTAATGTTAACATTTATGCATTTTTTTTCAATCACTATGGTATTTAACAATAACATCTTATGCCCTTTAGAGGAGAAATTGTGAATTGCAGAATTTTAAATACCCGTCACCATCCTCGGCTTCACTCAATTTTGTTTATAACACTCTTCCATTTTCTTCTAGTTGTGAGGGTGGGGGGTTGGGAGGGGCCTCACGTGGAGTAGCCTAGGGCCTCTCTTCATCTAAATCAAGCCTTAGTGTAAGGTGATGCACAGTGGAACAACAACAAAAATCCCAACTTCAAGTAAAAGCTAATGGTGTCTCAACTTGCTGAGACTGAAAGGGAGAAAAATGGGGTCGTAGTGGATAGCTCAATTAAAGGGTCAACCCAGTGTGCCACAGCAGTGAAAAAGGCAAACTTTATGTTGGGGATTATTAGGAAACATATGGAAAATAAAATGGCCAATTTGGGGGGCTTCCTGAGATCATGTCAATGTACAGTCATTCCCGGCACAAAAGCAGAAGTGATGTTATCACGGCAGGACAATGCTCTAGGATTCACCCAGCAGTATGGTTTAACCAATATGATGATGTCACTTCCAGTTTTGCTCTGGAAGTGACATCATGTGTCAGTGCAACTGCCTCTGCCCCCAAGCATCTCCTGGCATGTTGCCAGCTCTGGCTGACAAGCCTAGTTTAGGGTTGCACTGTACAGTGGTCTTGTACAGCTCTCAAAATCAATACTAAAATTGTTTCTAGACAACTGCAGCTTCTCGAAATGCAAACAGCTAATTAGAGTTTACAACATACTTTTTTCTACAGACCATTCTCAGGACAAGGGAAATATAAGCAGAAGGATAAAAGAGCTCATTCAAAAGAAACAACTCACCTATGCAGAGTACAGAAAATCTGCTGAGTTCATATCTTAATTTATAACTGAAATGCTATGCATACTTGAACACACAGTATGCCCAACTAAACTTGTTTTGGATTGTGTATATTTCTAGTTTAGGTACACAGTGATAAGGCTTTTTGCACAAAGCTTTGCTTCTGGTGTCAAAAGTACAGACTTGTTTCAGTGATTGTTTAAAATCTGGTAACTGATTAACTAAGCTTAGTAATTGATTTATTTTAAAATTTGCAAATGGTGGGGTGCATGCTGCTGGGGAACGTGCTACATATTAGGCTATTACATTGACACCTGAGAGGATACTTCTAAATGATAATGGTGACTAGTTTTCTTGTTAATTAAAAAACTGTATTTTTAAAATTAAATGTGCTGCTGAAAAAGGATTCATTGGGCCCTTTGAAAATGATCTGCTTTTATGTTCCTCCTTACAAAAAGTTATCTGTTAATGTGGAAGTCTAGATGAAACAGAAGTCTGTGATTACCTGGTTTAGGAATGGGGGTATCTTCTAAATTCCGGGCTTCGCACAAGGCCTGCAATAAATTCAAAAAAGGATCTAGGCCTTTTATCTAACCCCTCATGCATCCCAGTGATATAACCACTGTGTACGAGGGCCTAGACACTCCTAAGCAGGCTATGGCTTGAGCAGCAGTGAAAAGATTCCCCACCCACACCCCATTCAGGACATCATTAGTTTAAAAAGTCTGGATGTGATGGGCATAGCCAACCTTCAGCATCAAGGGAAATGTAGTTTCCATGTGCCAAAAAATATGCTGGGCCTTAAAACAAAACAGATATACAAAGAACAAGAGATATAATAAAAATCTCCCCATTAGAATTTCTGCCTAGATTCAGGGATTCCAAATCATGTAACCTTATTTCACAGTGGAATTGAGGCACTATTAAGTAGTCATCATTTTCTTTTGGATTTCTAGACTTTATACAGGCTACTGTACACATGCAGCTTTTATCTCTTCCCCTTATATTTGCTGATGTGCACCACAGCATATGGCATTGAATAAATCACAACACAAAATAGAACCGTTCTGAGTTTCTGAACACAAGGAAATTACATATTTCAAGATCCCTGGGCATGTTCAAAGTATTTGGAGTGATAAGATCTCACATACCATGGCTGGGATCTAACTGATATTTAAGGGGTTTTCCACATGCGGATGGGCAGATTTCCCATTGCTGCGATGCCTGCAGATACAGTTCAGCAGCAATGGGGCTTCCACATATCTTCCCTTCCCCACCCCCCACCTCCAAGGTAGCTATTCCACTCCCTGAGCAACTAGGGGCATTTTAAGTTTTTGAATATATTTATGACATTAGAACTAGAGGTGTGTATTCAGTTTATCTGAAAAGGAAAAAATGCTAAAAAAATACATTGCTGGTATTTTTCGGATAGAGATTAGAGAATCTGATTTGGCTACTGATACAGCTGAACCTGAATAAAAGCTGATATCATTCAGTTTTTATTTGGACACAGCTTCCATCGAAGGCAATGGAAGATGGGGCACCTTCTTTGTAGACTGACAGACTTGAACCCTGTGGTCCCATTGTTTTAAAACTTGGGGTGGGTGAGGAGAGGCACCAGCAGCTATGCTGGAAATTTGGTGCCTCTACCTCAAAAACAGACCCCCAGAGCCTCAAATAACCTTGGATCGATTCACCATTATACCCTATGGGGACCATACTGGTATCGAGATTAAGGAATATGGGGAAATACCGATATTTTGGGGTTCAATGTACCCGAATCTGAAAAATACTGGTTTGGGGTTTTTTGCACAACCCTAATTATGACAAGTTGTTCATCAGGTTCTTTGAATCCCTGGCTTTCATCTGAAAAAGTCTCCAATCCCTTTCTTTGTGGAGATTACAATGGAAGAGACTAGAAACCTACTTTAAAAAAATGAAATTCAGAGGACCTGAGAGATGGGGTGTTATAAAATTATAATGATATTCAATTGCTGTTTGCTTGTTTTACAAAAATGGTCATGTGTTACCAAGGAAATGGTCTTTGCAGAGGTCTCCAATAGGAAAAGTGGCATTGTTGTGGGTAGGACTGGGAAGATCCAGCCTTCCCTATCCACAAGGGTGCGAACCTGACTTTGCTGCAGTCTTTCCCAAAACATTGTAACAAAGCAGATTCTGAATTGCAGGAAAAACAGAGAAAGTGCATGGAAACACCATGATGTTGTGGGGAGGGAGAAAACAACACTTCCTAAGAGCATCCAAGCCATGATGAAGAATCTGTATGTAAGTGATTTCCAGAATGGTTTCTGTACATTACCATAATTAGTTCTATAATCAATTATTGTCATTAGGTAAATTAGTTACTTTTAAAGGAAAATCAGTAACTTCTATCAGTCCCTACATCTATCATACTCTCATTCCATACCACTATATCTACCTTTCTCATATAACTAACATTTTTGGGAAATCCATGAAAAGAATATTGATGTATGTAAACATACCATTCTGACACCATTCTCAAAAGCCTGGCGTGTTAAAGGAGCAGGTCCATCAACTGTCTTCCCATCATCATCTGGCCCCCAGCTAGCACTGTAGATGTGTATGTGTTGGGGATTGAGGCTTAGTGATTTTGCTTCCACCATGTCTGTAACATCACCATCTAGCATCCGTACCCCTGAAAAATAACAAATCATATGAGAAAAGAACTATTAAGGATTTTGCAGACTTTAGCGTGAACTACTTTCCTTTTCTTGAGCATGAAACAGTCTAAACATCTTATAAATAAATAAAAGGAAGCAAAGGGCCACTGAATTAATTAACACCTATATTTTGCTGGCAACAATTATTTTAAAGCTCAGTCCCAACCCATGAGTAATCTTTCAATGGACAAAATCAAATAAAATTCAATTAATATTGAGCTTTAAGAAAACAAGTTCACACTTACCTGTAACTATTGTTCATTGAGTGGTCATCTGTGCAGGCACACATAGGTTCTGTGTATGCACGGGTCTCTTGTGGAGAGGTTGTTTTGAAGCGCTAAAGAAGAAGAAGGTCCTCCCATTCCCACCCCCTGCTTTCCCACCTTCTGTGTATTGCCTTTGGAGTAAACTGTCTACAGATGGGGAGCCTGGAGACATTATGCTCCTCACTCAGGCAGAGTAGACAGAGAGTATGGTCACCAGAGTGAGGAATTTTGCCCCAAAAGATGCACATTTTGTTTTTTTTAAAAAAGCATTTTGTGACATATTTTGTCACAGTCTGATCTTTAATATTACTCTTTAAGATAGAAATGCCTCCTATTCTCCTCAGAGAAGAAGCTTTGAGCAGGAGAACCTCTCTGAGATGTGGCAGAAAGAGAGACCTGAGGGAAGGGTGCTCCTCCCTCCTTTTCACACTACAAAAGGTGGGAAAGCAGCATGGGGGACAGAAAAGGAGCACCCTCTGCTTCTTTAGAGCTACAAAAAAACCCCTTTCTGTGGTAGGAGGCCTGAGCACATGCAGAACCCATGTGGGATTTCACAAGGACCAAAATGATGAAGTTAGGTTCTAAAGTAAGTTGTTGCTTGGACATCAAAAGTTACAACAGGCTGTGGTGGTTTCAAGCAAACTTAAATAGGTTATGCTGCTATGAGTTTCTCCCTACCCTTTAACTTATTTCCAAAGTTGTGTTCCAGCACTTTGAGATACTGCATATTCATCACAAACATTGCAGCAACATGTTGTTTGCTGTGATGCCAATGCCAAGGGATAACTCACACCTGATTCACACAACTATTGGACATGTGGTAACCTCTGGAAAATAGCTTTAAAATTCTCAACATGTCAGCTTCATACTCATGGCCTGCTGGTTAATTTGTCACACACACAGCATTTGGATTTCTGCATGGCAAAATAGTAATAGTAATAGGTATAATACTAATAATGCTGATGATAATGATGCTTGTGATGGCATGTCAGAATTTTGGTGCTGAATGTCATAGGGAGGTGAAATGCCACAGTTTTCAAGAAGATTCTGTTCAGCAATTCTCATATTAATTGTGCTTTAGACAGGTTTTGTGTTGAGCTTAGAACAAGTGGGGGGCAGCGAAACTCACATGGGGAAGTCTCATCTCTCACCATTTTGTGAGTCCAGCCCCAACCACCCGCCTTGAAGCCCTGTGTTGGCAGTGTCTAGGATCCACCCCAAGCTCAGAGTTGCTCCCAGTGCCTGCTGCTGCTGAGCCTGGAGTGGCTCGTGGCATCTGCCATTGCTGTGGCAGGGCCTCAAGCAGCTCCCAGCATCTGCTGCCATGGCAGAGTCCAGAGTTGCTTCTGGCATCCACTGCTGCTGTAGCAGGGCCCCAAATGACTCCTGGCATCTGCTGGCACCACGGTAGAGCCTAGAGCAGTTCCTGGCATCCGCTGCCATTGTGGCAGGGTATGGAGCAACTCCCAAACGGCCTGCCATGGCTCTGAGGCTCCACCAAACAGGTAAGGAAATAACATTCAGTCCTTTACTTTTTGGGGATTTAAACTCCCACCCGTGTATTTTTTTAAAAACATTCCAGATTTTTTTGCACACTTGGGGAATCCCCCAACTGTGCAGAAAAATCTCATTAGCCTCCACGTGGCCCCAATTTGCTATTTAGCTATTTACAGATCGTGGCCACATGTGGCTAAGTAGTATATAGATTCCATTTCCTTTATTTCAGAAGTAGTTAAGAAGTATTTCTCTTTGATGTAGGAAATCTAAAATGCTGACTGTGTCTAGTCAAGATACATGTCCACCTCAATATAGAACTTCATTCCTCAATTGGTACCAGGCCAACATTTGCATCTGTCCACTTCTATATAATCTAAAATGCAGGTTGTATGATTCAACAGGAGTACAGCAGCATCACATGCTGTACATGCCTTGACATCCCTGCAGTAAACATAGCCAAACTATTTTCTCATTTAATAAGTACATGTCTATTTTTAAGCCAAATTAGCATCTTTTAATTATAAAACTGAGCAGCTTTGTTCCTGCCTTTGGTATGAATTAGCTTGAGTGTTTCTCCAGTTCTTAAAGTTCCAATTAACACAGAGCTTGGCTGTTTTGTTAGTAGAGCTCTAATTTTCCTCTCCCCCTTCTAATTGAGTTGAAACTGCATGATGATCATACTGTGAAGTTCACACAAAAGCTGCCCATACTTTGTGAGATAATACTTGAACAAATACTTATCTCACTGTGAACTTCACTTTAATTCAAGTCACAGTTCTTTATATTTTATCCTAAGAAGTGAAATCTTCAAGACTGTACTGCCAGGAAATGTCAGGAAATTAATTAGTTGTAGAAGATGAACACATGAAGGTTCTTATACGAAATCAGATCATTAGCCTTTAGTGTTTACTGTCTACTCTGGCAGGCAGGAACCTAAGATCTTTCTAAGCACTTCTTCCTTAGATACTTCAGTGGAGATTCCAGGAACAGAACCATCTTTTTATTGGAGGGTTTTTTTTTTGGGGGGGGGAGGAGTTTAAATTGTTCTTGGATTGCTTTCCTGTGTAGGTGATACGCTGGCCTTCCAGGATCTTAATTTTGTCAGTTATTTTCTTGATTTTCTTTTTCTTTGAGGCAAAATCCATCAATAAATGCTTCCCATATAGTTGCCTTAGGGAGATCATCTGTAATATTTAATTTAAAAAAATTCTTCTATGTCCTGTTCACAAGTTTTAAAAAATATCTTCCTGCAGCAAGAGATTATCATTCATTTGCCATCTTCTTCTTACAGGCATTTCTCTATGCCATGAAACCACTAATGGATTATGATCAACAATTGTTTTTGGCTGGATTGCAATGGATCTCAAGTTTGTAAGTAAAGTCTTAGATGTCCAGCACCCAGCACAAATTTGTGTGGACTACTGTCATTTTCATCAGATGTATGAAATGTGTTCTCACTAGCAGTCATTTACACTTCATGCATTTGACTAAGTGTCTTCAATGAACTTAGAAGGGTGTAACACTATTATGTAGTTTTATCCCACTTGTGGCAAAAACATTACTTTCAGAACAGTAATTTAGTAAGAAACTAAGTGTTTCTTTGACAGTTTCAAAGCAATGCATTAACCACTAAAACATAATGTTGTATTGAGATTATTATTCATTCTAATCATTTGTCTCTTACAGTTACAGGTAGTCAGCCCTCTGACTACCATTAAGAGGAGAGGAATGTTTCAACTGCAGTGATAAAGGCTGTACTTTTATCCAGGGGTCATTTTGTAGAAAAAGAGGTGCAGGAACTCATTACCATAACTTATTTGCATATGCCACACCCCCTGACATCACCCGAAGTGTGTCAGAAGGCAACACCCACTGCTGAGGCTCCACCCCAAACATCTCCAGGTATTCCCCAACTCATAGCTGGCAAGCCTACCTGGAGAAAAAGCTGGGATTCACTGAGCTTTGCAGCATGATCCTAAACCGAGTGGCTGCGCCAGTTCTCCCATGCTCCTAGCCACTACACCAAACTGGCTCGAGGAGTTTTGAGTCTGAGTTACTGACAATAATAGCTCATGAAGTATGGGCAATTTTGAGAATCAGTGTGCATAAGTTTGAACAAAGTAATTTGAACACTGTAATTTGTCATAATTAAAACTGCTAACCATAGATCAGAGAAGGGCAGATGTAAAAAAATATGGAATTCGAAGTGGGCTTTCAGTACAACTCTAAACATCAATGGCCTTGGAAGGATATGGATTTCAGTGTTTGCCTCCGATTGGTACAGTACCTAAACAGTCAATATATATGCAGCTTCTCCTCTTCAAATGAGCCCAGATTCTGTCAGAACTATTCAGCTCCAGAAAGCATGAGCTCAGAATCCAACGAAGTATCAGGACTCAGGCGTTAGGCATAAGACTATCCATAAAGTGAGCCACACTTTTTATGTCACACTAGACAGACCCTCTCCAATAAGTGAATAGCACACATCACACTACCCCCTCCCCCATAGCACACAACTTTATGACATTCATTGAGAAACACAGAAGGGAAAGTTTCATAAGTTCAAAAACAAAGGAGGAAAAGTTTGATAGCTTCAAGAGCCAGTTTGGTGTAGTGGTTAAGTGCACGGACTCTAATCTGGGAGAACCGGGTTTGATTCCCCACTCCTCCACTTACACCTGGCTGGATGACCTTGGGCAAGCTGTAGTTCTGACAAGAGCTGTTCTCTCAAGGACAGCTCTGGAAAGAGCTCACTCAGCCCCACCTACCTCACAGGGTGTCTGTTGTGGGGAGGGGAAGGGAAAGGAGTTTGTAAGCCGCTCTGAGACTCCTTTGGGTAGTGAAGGGTGGGGTATAAATCCAATTTCTTCTTCTTCTTCTTCTTCTTCAATATACCTTCTGGCACTGGGTGTGTAACACAGTAAAGAATAATAAGAAGGTAAACACACACACACACAAACAAACAAACAAACAGGGGGTGACAGCTTATATGCAGAGAGGAGGAATCCTTTGAAAAACAAATGAGAGTTAAAACCAGACAGGGTTTCCAGTGATGGAGAAACTAGATTGTTTTCTGCAAATTAAATAATAATTTGCAGCTCTTTCCCAGATATCTGGGATGAGTTCGAACTGTTGGCACTGCAACCAGGCAAAAGGTTGGTACTCGCATATGTGGTGGGAATGTACCAAAGTTCAGGATTTATGGAAGAAAATATTGGATAGGGTAAAGGATAAGATAGGTGTATCAATACCAATAGGCATTAATTTAATGACATTAGGTATCTTGAAGAGTGAGACAATTGAAAGTAAATACCAAGAGGTACTTAAGGCGATGATATTAGCTGGGAAAGCCATTATAGTATTAGGATGGAAAGACAAGAATAAGTGGACCATGGAGAATTGGAATAACTATCTTTTTGAATATATCCAATCAGATATCGTAGCCTTGATGATGGAGGAGAAAACCTGGGAGGAAAAGAAGAGACGGATAAGAGAAAAATGGTCGCCCTACTTCGATTGGATCAAGGAGGATGAAGCCAAGAAGGACATTCATTAGAAACTTTGGACTTTGTGCCCATGGCTGAAGCAATGATGGAAGAAGAAAGGGGGGGGGAGGACTGAGGGAAGGGAGGGGGAAGGGGAAAAAAAGGAAATATTTGTATAAGGACGACAACGTTGACTGTAAGACTTTTGGTTAAAATAAAAAGAAATTTGTTAAAAAAAAAAAAAAGGAAGAGCTTCTGCAGCAGTCAGGCGCTTCTGGCTGTAGCTTCCTCTCCCAGGGTAGCATTTTACTTTGCAATATCAGGATTGGGAAGGGGGGATGGTTTCCCTACGTTTGCCCCAGCAACACTTCCTTTGCTTCCAAATTTGGGGCTGAAGGGGTGACACTTTCATGTTGGCCTGGGATTATTCCCTTGTGGAAGACATCTGGCAAAGCCTACGTGAATTGCCTGGGGTTCAGGCTTTGCACCCAGCTGTAAGTTTTGGGGCATGTAAAGCTCTGGGTAGCCCAGGGTAACACTGACTTGGCGGCAAAAAAGGGGGAAAAAGTTCTAGATGGCAAAAGATTTCCCTTAGACTTTGAACAAATGCCGGGGGCCAGTGGAACAGGTTTCCACCCCCCTCCAAGCCACTTGGGGATTGTGTCAAAGGTTGGGAGGAGGATCCTCCTGAAAATGAATTAATGTACCAAAAAAAAGAGGCAACTCTGAAAGCGCGTCTCTCTCTTTCTCTCTCTCTCTCCACTCACTCCTTCCCCCCCCCCGCAGTTTGGAAATGGGATCCAGCCGCTGCCTTTTGCCAGGGCTTAATCACCTTCTGCCCAGCTCTGATGCACACCAGCCACAGGAAGAGCACCTCGTTCCTCCTTGCCCAGGCTCTGGACTAGGCACTGCGCTCACTGTTTAAACCCCAGCTACCCACCCTGCATGCAGCTGGCACAGGGCGGCGGGTGGCCAAGAGAGAGGAAGTGAGAGAGCTCACCCAGCCATGAGAGAGCCGCCCAGTGTGCCCTCTCCCTCTTTAGCAGGTGTGTCCACCTCTACCTTCTCCTCCTCCTCCTCTTCCCCGCCTTCCCTTCATGAATCTCAAGTTTGAGCTGGCCAGAGAAGGGGAAGGCGAGAAGCAGCAGCCTGGCTAGGGAGGTGCAGTGAGCGGCAGCAGCAGCAAGAGGAGCAGCAAGCTAAAAACTGGGCTGTGTAAGTTTGCAGCAGGGCGGCAGTGGGAGCTACAGCAGGCAGCCAAGCCAGCGGGCACCCTGGCCGGCTGCTGCTTGCAGGGCTCCTGCTGGAGCATCGCTCCGGTGCGCTCAGGTTGGAAATGACCCCTGCTTTTATCCCTTGTTGGTGTATGTTGTTTTGTTTTGTTGTGATGTCAATAAAGGTAGTCATATAAAGATAAAGAATGAAGAAAGGTCAGAAGTTTATTTATTCCACGTGTCAAGTGAAAACCTTGTATCAAGCCGAAAAACACTCAATGGCTGCAGTCACACACAATAAATAATACACTTCCGACTTTTCAACTGGATTTTGCCGGTTCACACAGTAAAAATCCAGTTGGAAAGTGCACTGAAAGTGGATTGAAAGTTGCTTATTTAGTGTGTGTGACCGCAACCAATATTATCTTTTAAGATCTTTATTTAAAATCAATCTAATGATTCTCAAAATAATTAAAGAATCACAATGATACAAGAAAAACTAACATATGTCAATGAAATTAGAAATAATACATCGTCCCTTATCCTACCTCAAATTTAAAAGATAAAAGTATTTCTAAGATTCTTACCAAAGTGTTTTTAGAAAAGATAAGATAGTCTCATTGCAACCCAAATCTTAGAGATTTAGGGGTAGGGCTACCTTATATAGGCCCAGTTATGTGAACTTCACATAACTTTATTAAACTATTTAATTCATTTCACTGGAGATATAATATGAGACACCTCTGAGCATAAAATGACACTTTCCCAAAGAATACTTGTTTCAAACTGCTTTTTCTTGGATTTATTTTGGGCATGAAGCCATATATCCATAAACTAAGGTTGCCAGCTTTGGACTGGGATATTCCTAGAGATTTTGGGGGTAGAGCCTGGGTATGGCAGGGTTTGGAGAAGGAAGGGTGCTCACTGGGGTATAATGCCATACATTTCACCCTCCAGAGTAGCCATTTCTCCAGGAGAACTGATCTCTGTTGGCTGGAGATCAGCTGTAATTCCAGGAGATCTCCAGGCCCCACCTGGAGGTTCAACAACAAGCACACAGGGAACACGGCTAAGTTAGATAAACACAGAAAACACCGTGTTGAAATAATAAACACAATATTCACATGCACTTATAGCTAAATATATTTGATTTATGTACACAGCATCAACTTTAGTGTACTGTAAACACTTTCAAACTACAACATCAACATTTCAAACACTTTCAAACTAAATTATATAACACGAAGAGTCCATAATCGCAGAATCCCACTCCAGTATAAACCGTCTTCTTCCTGATGGAGGATAGATACCAATGTACAGTTATTTGCACTGAACAATGCAGCAACCTATTGTACATTTCCCAAGTGATGATCCATCAGGTAAAGCTAGCAGGCAGCTTGTATTTCTCACTGTGATGATTCAGCTTAGCAAGCAAGCCTAGTAGATGTATTTTCCCATGAGGTGATTCAGCTAGCAAGCAAGACAGTTAATACTGGAGTGGGTTTCTGCGATTAAGGACTCTTCGTGTTATATAATTTAGTTTGAAAGTGTTTGAAATGTTGATGTTGTAGTTTGAAAGTGTTTACAATACACTAGAGTTGATGTTGTATATATAAATCAAATATATTTAGGTATAAGTGCATGTGAATATTGTGTTTATTATTTCAACACGGTGTTTTCTGTGTTTACCACCTGGAGGTTGGCAAACAAACAAAAACATTCTCAGCATTGGGATCAGAGAACCACGCTGAAACAGAAAAGAAATACATGTCTGCAGATTTGAAAATGAAAAAGCAAGTTCTAAGATCAGCTTTGTTCAAGATTCTATGCCATTAAAGTCAAAGTCCATGCAAACTGCATAGAATCGAACTGTAACATGGCTGCCTCTCTGGAATTACTATAAGTTCAGCAAGTTACACCAGTAATAAGGATGTTACATGGTGAAAAGAAGAGGGGAGATAGGAGGGGAGGAGATGTGGAGCTGCTAATTTTGGTGGCAACCAGGTACGCTGACATGTTAGCCTCACTTACTTCTGAGGGAGAATTCTTCTGTAATTATGGTGACAGATGGTCTACATCTGTTTTACCATAATTCAAAAAAATTGTTTCCCATTCAAGGCAGACTCCTGTATAAAAATGCAGTGTAGCTCAGAATCACTCAAGTTCATACCACCCTATCAGGCATGGCCTCCCTCTGATGCCTGCAATTGCATGGTAGCCTAAATGCATAGAGGTCAAAGGGTGGAGATCAGACTTTGATATGTATTTTATAGACAAACATTTTGTTGTGATATGGAGGGATGAGCTTGAGCTTTTCCCACCACAGTCTTTTCTGACAGCAGCAACTGCACATGGCCAATTTTTCTACTTTATGCAAGTTTGCAAGGAGGTCTCTAATGTCTACACCTTATATTATTATTGAATGGTATTTGTTACCAGGAAATTTCTGCCACATTATTTAACATAGTACATCACTGTTAATGCTTCAGCGAACATTTTTCCTAGTTTACATTATCACCTTTAATTTAATTCTAAATTTTATTGCCACCCTTTTAAAAAGGGTGAAACTGTACAAATATCTGTGTGGATACATATGCAAACTATTTGCAAAACACTTTTATGTACATAGTATATATGTGACATGTTGGAGCCATAGCCAATGAAGCTGCAATCCTAAGGGCACTTTACTGGAAGTAAGCTACACTGAAGAACACTGAACTTACTTCCATATTTCTAATGTCTAAATGTGTCATGTTTATAGAATCTATATGTGAATTTACATAAGCCTCAGACATTTAAGGTCCCTAAGAGAAGAAACATATGTTTGATATTTCAACCACTGAAAAACTGCATGAGTCACACCCATTAGAATACCAAGCCAGCTTCTGGTTTCGGCAACTCCCTGGTTGGGTGCGCTCCATCAAGCTCCAATGGGAGTGCCCCAAATCGTGGTGGGCAGGAGGGGATTTGGATGACTCTGAGCCCCCCGGAGCCTTTGCAGGGGCCTCCCAGCCTGGGGTGCAAGGGGTGCCTCTTCCAAAGTGACGGCCAAGGAATTGAAGCACTTCTTTACTCCAATAGGTCCTGCCACCATGAGGCCAAAATTAGCATACCTTATGCTAATGAGCTCCTGCCGCTCTTTTTCTATGGAAAGACCCCTGGTCTTAGTGTTCACCCTTTATTACCCCTCTCTTTTTTAGTGTTTGTAGTAATAAAAAATTAAAAATTAAAAAAAGAATACCATGCCAAAAAGTTACAATGTTTCCTCTAAGCTGAGTTAGTGTGAGCTAGCTCAGTTTTTTAGCCTCCGGCTCACACATTTTTTTCTTAGCTCAGGAAGGATGGCTCCAGAGCAAACTAATTGATGCAGTAGCCAAATCACTCACTCACAGCTTTAATGTCAGTAGCTCACAAAGTAGAATTGTTACTCACAAGACTCAACAGCTTAGAGAGAGCACTGGTCACAATATGAAAGCTTTGGCTATACAGGATTTGAAGAAGACAATTTAACATTTCTTACTAAGGCATCAAAGTTAATATAGGAATATGCAATAGTGTTTTAAAGTGGATCACTGCAATGGCTAAAACAGACAAATTTTCCAACTTATATCTATACTTAAAACCATTTTGTTGTTCAGTCGCACAGTTGAGTCCGACTCTTCACGGCCCCATGAACCACATCACACCAGGTCCTCCAGTCTTCTGTCATACTCTGGAGTTTGCTTAATAACCATTTTATACTCATATAAATATAAGTTTTAGCCAGACATGAAATTTAGCTATTTAGGGCCCCTGCCACACGGCAGGGGAAAAGCCTCTTAAGGCGCGGCTTTTAAAAGCCACGCCAACGTTGAGACGCCGCGGTGGGATCCCACGGATCCCCTGGCCGCGGCGCCTTTTCTCCCTGGCGCGATCAAACGCCGGGGAGAAAACACGGCCCTAATCGGGAGCCGGCCGAACTGCGCATGTCGGAGCATGCGCAGTTCGGCTCCGGGCCGGGGTTGTGCCGGTGCAAGGAGGCGCCGGCGATCAAACACCCGGCCTGAAGCGCGGCTTCAAGTTGAACCACCAAGGTAGGTGGTTTCAACTTGAAGCGGATTTGAGTGGGGAAGGGCCAGTTCGGGGATGGAAGCACCATGCTTCCCAGATGTTATGGTGTGATTGTGCTGGTTTGATCCGCCCCCGAACTGTCCCGCAACTGGCCCAAATCACCTCGTGTGGACGGGACCTAGAATGGGCGAATAATAATGCAGATTATCACTACATCATTATATGTCATCATTACATTACTATATAGTCACTGTATGTCACAGATATTTCTCTATCAAAAGCCTTTATTTATTTAGAGAATTATATACGCTGCCTCTCCAGAGTTCTACTTGAGGCATCTTACAAGGAAAAACACTACCATAAAATCATAAACAATATTTTGAATACTTTCAGATATTAATATGTAGCAACAAAAATCAAGTTATTATTTCAATGATACAAAGTAATCAAAAATACTTACCCCCAATTTTGGCATTAAATGCAATTCCTACTATACAGTGTGAATTGTTTGCAGTAGCTGCCACTTCTCCAGCACAACGGGTTCCATGCCTGTAGGCAGAACAAATATTTTAAAGTAAGTAACATCATCAATTAAGATGCGCAGATTGTCTGTATTTAATAGCTTTTATTTTCTTCTCAGATTAAATGTGTAAGATGTTTCTAGAGAACCCTAGCTTTCAGCATGCATTTTTAGATGCATACACACGAATTCTGTGTGTTTACAATTTATTTACAACTGTCTGCTTAGTCATACTGAAGTCACATTGTACTGACTTCACTTTTACTTCATCAAGACGGAAGCTTTAAGCAAATGCAGCAAGAGCAGCCCATAGTACAAGGACATATTAAATTGACACCATACAGGAAAGTTATTGAGCAACTTAAATGTGTAGTTTTATGCAGGCAGGAGCTCCGCCACTTATACATTTCAGAAAGCACTTTCAATATATGATAAGAATATTTGTACAACAGCTTTAGTACCAATCAAATCAGTTGTAAAATAACATAGTTGCCTCAGGGCCTAAGTACACAATACATTTTTTCTCGGTACATTCCATGTGAGGTCAGCAAATGTGTTCCAAGAGTCCATGCCTCCACAATGTGCATGGGCCCAATTTGGAACAGGATATACAAAGCAGGGGAAAAGGACTTAAACCTCCCAATGATATCATTCCCCTGACCTGACAGCCCCGGGGAAGCTCTGTTTCTCCTGTTGAGGAAACCTACATGTATCCTATCAACACACATGGTACCCCTCCAATGAGCAAATAATGCCCTCTTGGGGCTTAACAGACAGGACAATGGTACAAAGGGAGGCTTAAGCACCCTTTCTCCTTGAGTTCTGGCCACAATCCAAATTTCATCTGCATACACCTGGGAGGAACAGATTCTCAGAACATATCTGCAGACCAGTACTCAGGAAAAATGTATTATATCCAGCTGTTCTCAACCAGAGAAGCTGGTGGAACTCTCTGCCAACTTCCATCAGGGCCCTGCAGGACTTAATGCATTCTGGAGGGCCTGAAAGGCAGAGATCTTCCACCAGGCTTTTGCTTGAGGACAGCAATGGTTTTCCATAATAGCTGGCACCCTCTTCTTCTTTTTTCCATCTTGCCTACTTCGGAAGAAGAGTCCAGAGTGGGTTTTAGACTAAAGTACAGATGCCATCTGCAGATTGTGCAATTAGGATTAATTGATCTGTCGATTTTAAATTGTATTTGTATGTTTTTAAACTGTTGTAAATCGCCCAGAGCTCTGTGTACTCAGGGATGAGGCGATTCAGAAAGATAATAATAATAATAATAATAATAATAATAATAATAATAAGTAGTAGTAGTAGTAGTAGTAGTAGTAGTAGTAGTAGTAGTAGAAGAAGAAGATTTTCAGGGCTGTATGGCTGTGGTCTTGGCATTGTAGGACCTGACGTTTTGCCAGCAGCTGTGGCTGGCATCCTCAGAGGTATAACACAGAAAGATGGAGTACTCTCTGTGTCAAGGTGAGAAGAAAAATCTTATTACCTGTAGTGCTATTGTAAGGTCTCTTTAAATGCCTTCAAGCAGCACCCGAATAAAAGCTGAATAATATCGGCTTTTATTCAGGTGGGGCTAAATACTTCCCAAATACCAATAATTCACTAACTGAGTTTTTTGGGGGTATTTATTCGGCTTGGTATATACTGAGCACACACCCCTAGTTGGAAAGACTACCATTCAGAGAAAAATAATTGTTTTATTCATGTTAACTAGCCATACAACTAGAGTAGTTTTGCTGACAGTGTGATAAAGATTAAATTTGGCAATAATGCAGTGCTGTCAAAGTCTATATCAAAGTATTAGTCCAACTGTGGGTATGTGATCATTACAGCCATTTTGTAGCAATAAAGACATTACTAAATCACACACACAAACCAAGGCCCCAATTCATAATTTCCTTCATTCCCATTCCCATGCTTTTCAAGCAAATTTGCATACAAAAGAATGCTGGCAAAAAGTGAGTCACAAACATTCCTGTTATTAGTTGTCTGCCATAAGTACATCAACAATGTTTGTGCAGCTGCCTTGAAAGAATTTCAAGGGATTATATGTTGTTTTCTTCTACCCCCCTGTTCATCTACTACATCCACCTGCTGCTTCAGATAGTAACAGCCTTAGAAGCAGTAAGGCCACATACAGTACTGCCAAATTTTGTTTCCTGCATTCACAGTTAGTGAATAATCCACAATTGTGCATGTGGATGATGATGATGATGATGATGATATACCCAAAACGAACAATGGCTCAAGCAGGATTGCAATAAAGGATAGGGGTAGATATCCAGTCGGGATGAAAATTGGATAGATTTTTACAGGCTTGGTTATGGCTTGGTTTTCTGAGTTATCATATGCTACATGGTTTGTCTAAGGGATGGATTTGCACAGACTCTCCGGGTCACAAGCTGAATTCTGAGAACAAAGTGAAACCAAGGGATATCTCTGTGAAAGTGGCATAGTCTCTATCATACAGGGACAGAAAGAAGGGAGACAGAACAAAAAATAACCAACCATAACACCAAATCATGGATTTAAGCAGAACCACGTGGCTTAAATGGCCCAGCATGTTCCTGGAAGTATGAAGTATGAAAAACAGAGTACTGTTTTCTGGAAATTTATCCCACTCCAGGTCACTAGCATACTGTGCAGAGCTCCCAATTCTTTTTAATGAAGTTTACACAGAAGAACTTCATACAGGATTGTGTCCCTATGATGATGTCACCCTCCCTCACAAAATTTCCCTTTGTATTGTTCTTAGCTGAGTAGCCTCCTTTTCTTTCTTCTTTGTTTTTCTCTGGCTGTCCCACCCAGTTATTTGAACATATACTGGTAACTGAGAGGGAGAGACTAAAATCCTTCTTTTGTTCTTGTTTTATACTGGCACACAAGAGGCTGGTAGTAAATCAAAGCTAACAACGTGTTTTATTTCACATTGAGGGGAAGTGGTCAGGTAGGAATCAGGTTTAGAATTTACAAGGTGAACAGGCAACATGAATGAGCTAACTCTGTATAAAAATAAACACTAGATAATCTGTCACAATCACCTCTTTCTGATATTTAGACAGGTCTTTAAAACTTGAGGAGAGATATTTCTTGGCAGTCTCTGGTTACATGAACAAGCATAAGCTTCTTGGTCTTACAGACATTAAAGTTGGTGAAGACACGGACATTCACACAAGTTCCAGTTTCCTTCCTTATTCACTGGCTAGGGATCACCCCTGTCTTTTAGGAGCTATTTCCCATAACAGGGAAGGGTTGGTACGCATGAATTTCCTCCCCCAAATGTATGGTTTTAGCTTCCCCAAGGCCCACACTATTGCCAAACATTCTTCTTCTATGGTGGGAGAGGTGTTGATCTCTCTCCACTAATTTCCTACTAAAATAATCTGGTTTAGCATGGCCCCCATCCCAGTACTGGAAGCATCAGTATATATATATATATAAGGGCTTCATAAAGTCAGAAGTCTTCAAGACTGGCTCTGTATGTAATCAATATCTGTTTGAGGTGCTCAAAGCCAGTTTGGCATTCTATAATCTATTTTACAGAAGAAGGAGGAGGGGGATTTATACCATGCCCTTCACTTGGAGTCTCAGAGTGGCTTACAATCTCCTTTCCTTCCTCTCCCCACAACAGACATCCTGTGAGGTAGGTGGGGCTGAGAGAGTTCTGAGAGAACTGCTCTTGAGGGAACAGCTCTGAGAGAACTGTGACTGACCCAAGGTCACCCAGCTGGCTGTATGTGGAGGAGTGGGGAATCAAACCTGGTTCTCTAGATTAGAGTCCGCCACTCGTAACCACTACACCAAACTGGCTCAGGTTACGTCTTCTTGGCATGTTCACACAATGCAGCAGCAATAGAACTGAACTCTGGAATGAACCTTCAATAATATCCCACAACCCAGTGCCTCTTCCAAGGTGACAGCCAAGGAATTGAGGCTCCCCTTACCCCGAAAGGTCCTGCTGCCACGAAACCATCATGGTAATTAGAGATGACTGCCGGATGAAGCAGGAAAGTGATCCAGCGTAAACATGTTCTTGCTACATTTTAAATGCCACAAACTGTAAGTTAAGTGAATCCCCTTTAAGCTGTTGAGCCATCAAAGAGAACAGAATTAACCTACGGGACTGAATAGTGGGTGGGGAGGAGTTGGGGATCCCCCCCCCATGAAACTTGGCGGTTCTTAAGCAATAACCTGAAGGAAAAAATGATACTGACCGTGAGAGACTTTAAATAAGATTAAAAGGTCCAAAATAGTCCAAAGCGTATTCAAATGGAACAACTTTCACTTTGACTTAAATGGACTTTATCTTGTGTAAACAATGTCGGGAAGAGGGAGAAAAATGGCACTGGAGAAGAAACCCTCGGCAGGAACTACTCAGTCAGCAACTCCTACTCGTATGCCGGAAGCAGCCACTGATTTCCCTATTATGTTGGCAGTGGCGTTGCACCCTCTGCTGGATCAGATGTCTAACATCAATAATAAACTGGATGGTTTCCAAAAGCAATTGACAGGAATTGACAAA